>NC_057809.1:472255702-472329747 GCF_018294505.1 Triticum aestivum
TGGAGGGGTGGTTGAACAGTAGTCGGTGGAGTAGCGCGCGGTGGAGGCTGGATGAACAGGAGCCCGTGGAGGCTGGAGGAGGTCGATGGTGGAGATGAACAGTATCCCATGGAGTCCTGTTTTGCGGTACGCCACACCCCTCCTGATGAACAGGACCCCCATTTCGACCGTAGAAGGTTCGTTTCGTCCGTTTTGCGGTACGCCACATCCCTCCCGATCAACAGGACCCCCGTTTCGACCGTAGGAGGTCCGTTTCCTTCGTTTTGCGGTACGCCACACCCTCCCGATCAACAGGACCCCCGTTTCGACCGTAGGAGGCCCATTTCCTCCGTTGTGCGGTACACCAGGCCTCGTTTCCATCGCCTGTTCCGTCCAAGCCCTCCCGATGAACACGACCACGCATTCCGTTCCGACCCAGCCGGTTGGCTCCCACGCGTTCGGTTGCCTCCCGATGAACACGACGCATTCCGTTGCCTCCCCATGAACACGACAACGACGTTGTTTTTCCGTTCCGACCCAGCCATGTACACGAGCCCTGGCCGTACGTATGCGCAAGTAGGTGTTCGAGACCCCGCCCATATGTACACATACGTGGCCGTATTTTCTTTCTTGCGCCCTGGCCGTTGTATGCTACGTGTGTGCCTCTACTACGACACGTACGCGCCTCTACTACGACACGTGCGCGCCTCTACATCCACCAGTATATATGTACACACACGTTCGTGATCAGAATGACAACGCTATGTACGCTTCGACCAGGTGGGTCCCGACTATCAGGCACTTCCTTGCCTGCGAAGATGTAGCTGGTGGGTCCCAGCAGTCAGGGGGGCGAATCGTTTTTTTGCCCGGACGCACTTCCTTGTGTATGAAGATGTAGCTGGTGGGTCCCAGCAGTCAGGGAGGAATGTTTTTTCGCGAAATACAGTGGCCCGTCTGGTGGGTCCCAGCTGTCAGGTGGAGGAATCATTATTTTCCGCATAATAAGGAGGCACTTCCTTGCTGCGGCCGTGGACCCAGCTGTCAGCCTCTCCACGTACAGTCCACGTCCGATGGAAGTCGTTCCTTGACCACGTTGACCACGCCGCACCGAGAGCACCAGGGCGGTGGACGACGACGAGGCCTAGGAAGGGGACGACGGGGAGCCGGGGAAGACGCGGCAGTGGAAGCCCGCGCGGAGAGGAGTATGAGGGTTCACTGGTTCGGCTGCGGTGTGAGGCTGCCGTCGCCGCAGGGCCTGCCAGCGGTGGGAATAGTAGGGGCGGTGAGGCCTCCACGGCAGCACAGCCGACCACGGGAGGCAGGAGCATGCGGCACAATCGGCGCTGCTTTGGGCGGCTAGAGCAAGAAGACCAGAGGTTGAAGAAGCACTACGACCGTTGGATGGACATCATACAGTCACTGGAGCTAGAATCGTTTATATTGACTAAGTTGACAAAGCCCTCCGTCCCCGTTAACTTAGTAGGCCCACAAGTCAGCCTCCCACCAAGGTGGGTCCCAGCTTGCAGGGGGTATTCATTTTTTTGTGCGTAATAAGGAGGCACTTCCGGTGGGTCCGAGCTGACAGCAGGGGGAACATTTTTTTCGCGAAATACGGTGGCCCTCGGGTGGGTCCCAGCAGTCAGGGGCAAACGTTTTTTTCGCCAAATACTGGTGGGCGTCCGGTGGGTCCCTGCTGTCAGGTGGAGGAATAATTATTTTCCACGTAATAAGGAGGCACTTCCTTGCGAGTGCCATGGACCCAGCTGTCAGCCTCTCCATGTACAGTATTCTTCCGATGGAATTAGGTCGTTGACAACATTGACCACTCCGCCCCGAGAGCACCACGGCGGTGGACGACGGTGAGGCCTAGGAAGGGGACGACGTGGAGCCGGGGAAGACGCGGCAGTGGATGCCCACTCGGAGAGGAGGGTTTACTGGTTAGGCTGCGCTGCTGTCGCCGCAGAATAACAGGGGGTGTGGGTGAGTGGAGTGGAGGGATGGCCTGGCCACCGGTGTGAGTAGTATGGGCGTGGGGAGGCCTCCGTGGCAGCACAACCAGCCACGGGAGGCAGGAGCAGGCGGCACGACCGCCGCTACTTTGGGCGGCTGGAGCAAGAAGACCAGAGGTTGAAGAAGCACTATGGCCGTTGGATGGACATTGTACAGTCAGTCGAGCTAGAATCGTGCATATTGACTAAGTTGACAAAGCCCTTCGTCCCCTTCAACTTAGTAGGCCCACTATACTAGGTCCCAGCTAGCAGGGGGTATTCATTTTTTTGTGCGTAATAAGGAGGCACTTCCTTGCGTGCGAAGATATAGCTGGTGGGTCCGAGCTGTCAGCGGCGGTAACATTTTTTTCGTGAAATACAGAGGCCCTTTCGATGGGTCCCAGATGTCAGGTGGAGGAATCATTATTTTGCGTGTAATAAGGAGGCATTTCCTTGTGTGCGGCCATGGACCCAGCTGTCAGCCTCTCCACGTACAGTCCACTTCAGATGCATGTCGTTCATTGACCATGTTGACCACGCCACGCTGAGAGGACCAGGGCGGTGGACGGTGAGGCCTAGGAAGGGAACGACACGGAGGCAGGGAAGACTCGGCAGTTCTTTTTGTTTCCCACGCGGAGGGGAGTACGACTGTACGAGGGTTTACTGGTTCGTCTGCCGTCGCCGGAGAATAACAGCAGTTGTGGGTGAGTAGAGGGATGGCTAGGCCAGCGATGGGAGTACGGTGGGGCGGTGACGCCTACGTGGCAGCACAGCCGGCCGCGCAGAGGAGGGAGCAGACAGTCCCGCCGGCACTTGTTTGAGTGGCTGGAGCAGGAAGAGCAGAGATTGTAGAAGCACGACGGCCGTTGGATTGACATCCAACAGTATACAGGCCATCTGTGGAAAACAGCATACAGCCCATTTGCTAATTCTTATGGGTTTTTTTGGAGCCCATATTCTTTTTGTTACCATTACAGCCCATATTGTGGCCACGGTTAAAAAATTATATGAAATTTTGCATATGTCGGTGCGGTCTGAACTGTTTTTAATCCCAAAATTTCGAGTCACATTCAGACTGATTTTAAAAATAAATGTATATCAATATAAAATATAATAAATTGTCCACGCATAAAAATCAATGCAATTTAAAATCTCGAAATGAAAAAAAGATATTTGAAACTAATTGCCAGTTTGATGTGTTTTAAAAATGTACAGCCCATTTCTCATTACTGATAGGCCTTTTTCTCGGCCAGCCAAATGAAGCTCTCCTCGTCTTGAAAGATTTGCAGCCCAACACGCAGATAAAGTGACTTACTTGACAAATCACAAAATAAACTGGGCTAGCCATTTTCAGAAAGAAAAAAACTACTGGGCTCGTCTGTGGTAAACATAAAAAAAACGGCTGTCTAGACAGGCCAGAGTGTCCCGCATACCCCAGTTGACACCCTGCTTCTGTCTCAAAAACAAATTAGATAAATGCCACTCCAATTATGGCGATTCATAAAAATTCCACTGCAATTTCCAAACTTTGAAAAATGCCACTGCAATTTTTGCAAACTTTGAAAAACGCCATTCCAGACTTTGAAAAATGCCACTAGAAATGGCATGAAATGACATTTTTCAAAGTTTGGAAATTGCAGTGGCATTTCTCAGATACACCAGATTTGGAGTGGCATTTATCAAATTAATCCAGAAGAAAAATAACTGGGCGAGCTGTTGGGTCCCTGGTGTCAGCCACTCGTTGTGCAATTCTCTCGTTTATTGACTACGTTGACAATGACATGGGACCCAGATGTCAGAAATCCACTAGGAGGAGCCATTTTTTTATTGGCTTGAAATAAGGAGGCACTTGCTTGCATACTACCATGACCTTGGCGGGTCCCTGCTATCATCCTCTCCACATACAATCATCTCCTGATTGTGTACGCGTCAACTTGCTAGGCCCACAAGTCAGCCTCTAAACCCGTGTAGGACAAATACAACCCATTTAAAAAAATAGTAGCCCATTCCATACGTTCAAACGGAAAGTTCAACATTCAGAGCAAAGTAACAGGTCTGATCCACATATAGAGTACAGAACTTCCATGCTGACAACCATCATAGCCAAGTTAACTATCTACTCCCACTAATACTCTAGTAGCGTACAAGTACTAACTTACTCTTAGCTAACTAGACGATGCCGGCCGCCATCTGTGGTACACGCTAAACGCTGGCACCGGCGTCGTCCGCCTCGCCTGGACTTGCAAGAGGTGCGATAGGGCGCGTTACTCGCGCGCGTTGGCCCTTTCCATGCCGGCGTGGCCACCGAAGCTTTGGCTTCCAAGCGGGAAACCCACTTGACGAGCTGGTAGTAAAAATCGGCATCGTGAACATGTGCGTGCCCGGCAGCCTCCAGGGCTATTTTTCGGGCGCCGGCCTCCACGTAGTCGGCCCAGTTGTGGGCGCTCTGCTCGCGAATCAGAGCGTCGGTGCGCTGCTGCTCCATGTCCCACTGGCGGTGCAAATCGGCGATACGCTGCTCCTCCGCCAGGCGGTCGCACTCCAACAACTCCTGCTCCTCCGCCATGCGGTCGCGCTCCAATAACTCCTCGATCTCCACATTACCATCTAAAGACAAATAGAATGCCTCCTCCCTCCGTCCGCCTTCCAGTGAAAACCCGAACACTAGTTCCGGCGGTGACCGCCTCCGGCGTCACCTACCGCGGATGGGTGGGGGCATGGCGGACGTGGCGAGCGACGTAGGGCCGGTGGGAGCTTATGAGGATATGGCGAGTTGGGTCATGGTGGCACCGGGGAAGGCCGAGAAGCAGTACTTATAGGCGGAAGGTAGCGCGACAGTCATCGGAATTCAATGCATAATGGCTTAACGTGCTAGCTTGCCGTGGAAAACTAGAGAAACTGAAATTATGACTGTGTTGTCCCGTCTCGTCTGGGTCGCACGCCGACATGGCGGTCAAACGAGTGCACTCGAATCATCTCCCTCCTTGTCAATAATGATTCCACGGATTTAAAAAGCCCGCACCAATTAAAGCGTATCTTTTTTTGCATCAGTTAGCTACCTTAATTACGGCCGGCTGCATGCAGGCACTCAGAATCTCTCGCAGGCAGTACGCGAAACAGCATGCAACGAGTCACAGCCGAGGGCACGCATGCAGCCACTTAAATCGCTGGAATTAATTAGGCTTAAACTTCTGCATGCCGTTAATTATTGCCATGCCTTGGTCTTGCTGCTTTGCTCACAGAATTAATTAGGCTTAAACTTCTTCAGAGGTAGGCATTTTTATCCATGTAGGATCGATAGTGTAGCTTGTCATTTTCTTCAGAGGTAGGCATTTTTATTCAAAAAACTGCCACTTCGCAACTTGTGTCGCAAATAAAACTGCCAGGAGCGCATTTGTAGGCTAGCTAGTGATCGATCAATAACTTGTAAACACTGAGCGAACAGAAATAAGTAACTGTTAATGCATCTCAATGATTCTCATATCATATACAAATATGTAGCTCCAAAAGCAAAGATCATCCACTTCGGATCTTGCGTCGCAACTAAAACTAACTAGTACGATTCCCATACATAAGATCAACATGTTAATGCATCTCAATGATTCACATATAATATACAAATATGTAGCTCCAAAAGCAAAGATCTAGAAAAAACATATATTCTTCCTACTAACAAGGATGCTTCTCTTGGCCAACATTCAGTACAGACTGAAAGACAAATTTGTTTGTGAAGTCTACAATTCCTCTTGCAAATGTAAGTGGTTTCACCAACAGCTAGAACCATGAGAATGAACCAGCAAGGCAAGTAACACTTTGATCATACCTTTCCTACTACCCAGTTTTATTGCATTAGATCAATCCTCACACATTGCATGATTAGGATCTAATTAAATTGTGGGATGGGAAGTAGTTGAGGTAGTACCTATTACCTGTTTACTTATCAAACCTTTGGGAGTTACTTCTACGTTTGCTTATTATGCCATGCTATGCTAGTAGACGTGGATTGGGTGAGTGATATCCATGACAGATGTGAGTTTGTTAATTAATGGTTTATCTAAGGTGGCAACTTAAACACACATCTAGGTGGATTGAGGCACTTGGGTATTCCAGGATTTGCCTGTTTTCTTTTGGACCGCCACCCAGGCTCAAAGGGGTCATGAGACTATTCATACTAGAAACTTCCGTGTGCATCCACAAGCTATTATGGGCTCTAGCATAGTTGACTAAGTCGTGCGAACTCTTACAGTGGTAGACTAGCAGATGTAGGGGGTGTAGGTGGTACGGTCTACCCGATCGTAAGGTGCTAGCACTTCTGAAAGACTATGTCTCGGTCATCCGTCTTCTCAAACACCATGTAGTGCGAGAAACCAAACAGAGGCGATCGAGTCTTGTGGGGAAAAGTGCGCAAACCTCTGCAGAGTGTAATAAACTAATCATGGTTAGCCATGTCCCCGGTTATGGACATCTTGAGTATCTACTACTTGGATTATCATGTGAATCTCAACATGTTACTCTAAATTAATTTTGTTGGGTTTTGTTTAATGATGATGCTTAATTGGGATTGAGAATGTTGTCAACCATTCTCAATGTTTAACAACTACCATGATAGTTAAATAAATTTATTCCTTTGAAGTAGGGAAAAATTGGCTTTATGCAAAATTGTAACCATAGAGCTTTCCACCAGCCAGATATGCATATAGTATAGCTGTTTCATTCCATTACTCTCTATGTGTTACCTTGCCAGCATATTCCATGTGCTAACCCGTTTCGGGCTGCAATGTTAATGTTGCAGACTTTTCAGACGATGATTAAGGAGTTTTTAGGTCGTGGTTCTATACTCAGTGATGCTGTTGGAGTTGATGGACTCACTTATCTTCCAAGTCTTCCGCTGTTATCGTTATTAGATGGCCTTAAGCCATATTTATTGTAATAAGTTCTCTCTTGAGAGGCTATGTAGCAGCATTGGAGATTCAGTCCACTTTGATGGATAGAATCAGAGAAGCTCAGAAGACTGACAAGGAGATTGCCTCTATTAAGGAGAAACTTAGCAAAGGGGAGGCTAAAGGATTTCGTGAGGATGAGCACGACACCCTATGGTTTGAAGACCGTGTTTACGTGCCCAATGACCCGAAGATCAGGAAGTTGATACTGCAAGAGGCACACGATTCACCATATTCGATTCACCCAGGAAATACCAAGATGTATTTGGATTTGAAGGATATTTTCTGGTGGACCGGAATGAAGAAGGATATTGCGGAGTATGTAGCAGTTTGTGATGTATGTTAGAGAGTAAAGGCAGAGCATCAGAAGCCAGCAGGATTGTTACAACCATTGCCGATACCCGAATGGAAGTGGGATAAGTTAGGCATGGATTTTATCACAGGATTACCCAGGACTCGTTCAGGCTATGACACGATTTCGGTTGTAGTCAATCGATTGACGAAAGTAGCTCATTTCATCCCGGTAAAGACCACTTACACCAGTGCTAAGTTGGCAAAGATATACATGACCAGGATCGTATGTCTGCATGGAGTTTCGAGGAGCATCGTATCGGATAGAGGAACCCAGTTTACCTCAAAGTTCTGGAAGCAGTTGCATGAAACTTTGGGAACCAGGCTAGAATTCAGTACAGCTTTTCATCCACAGACAGATGGATAGACTGAGAGAGTCAATCAGATTTTGGAGGATATGCTGAGAGCTTGTGCGCAAGATTACGGATCTAGTTGGGACGACAATTCGCCATATGCAGAGTTCTCTTACAACAACAGTTACCAAACCAGTTTGAAGATGGCCCCTTTCGAAGCCTTGTACGGAAGGAGGTGTAGGACACCGTTGTCGTGGGACGACGTGGGAGACCGCCAGTTGTTTGGACCTGACTTGATTAAAGAGTCTGAACAGAAGGTGAAGTTGATTCGCGATAGGCTCAAGGTAGCTCAGTCCAGACAGAAGAGTTATGCAGATTCTAAACGCAAGGAGACAGTTTACGAAGTTGGAGATAGAGCTTATCTTCGAGTATCTCCACTTCGAGGAACAAAGCGTTTTGGAGTTAAAGGAAAGTTAGCGCCCCGATTTGTAGGACCATATCGAGTTTTCGAGCGTATGGGAGAAGTGGCCTACAAGTTGGAATTGCCCGAAGGATTGTCAGGAGTTCATGATGTGTTCCACGTTTCTCAGTTGAAGAAGTGTCATGCGGAGATGGCTGACATACCTTTGAGAGATACAGTGCCATTGGAAGCAATCCAATTGGATAACAATTTGACCTATGAGGAGAAACCAATTAAGATTCTCGAGTTTGCCAGCCGAGTCACTCGCAGCAGGGTTATCAAGTTTTGCAAAGTTCAGTGGAGCCACCACACGGAGGACGAAGCCACCTGGGAACGAGAGGAAGATTTGCTCAAGGACCACCCTCACCTATTTTCTAGCCAACCCGAATCTCGAGGGCGAGATTCATCTTAAGGGGGGTAGGTTTGTAACATCCCAAATTTTCAATTTGGAATGTTATACATTAGATCATCAATGCATATCATATTTTATTTTGCTTTTGGTTGATCCTAGAAATTTCTATGCAACTCAAGGACCCACGGAGAGAGTTGGGGATTTCGTTATTTTCATATTTGAGTTTTCTCAAATTTTGAGAATAGGATCATTTGATTTTGTTATTTTATCGTTAATTATTTCTATTACAAAAATATGAGAGAGGGAATAAAATGACTTTCCCAAAATAAAGAAATATTGAGGATTTAATAATAAAATCAAATAAGATTTTATTTCGGAGTTTTTCGTTATTTTATTTGAATTTAGGAAAAATGTGTGTTTTTCAAAATTGCATTTAGGCCCCAAATAATGTTCACCTTGTGCGGCTTGATTTTAGAAGCCCGGGAAAATTCATTTCGGGATTTTTGGAGTCCGTTTAGTATTTCTTTTAGTTTTCTTCCGCGCGTAATTATTTATATAAAAAAACGAACCGACCTAACGGGCCGTGTCCGACCCGGACTCCGGCCCGACTAGGCTATATAAGCCGGAGGAGGAGGCCCAACCCCAGCAAAACCCTAGCCGAGCCACCCCCAGCGCCGCCCCGCCGCCGCCGCCCCGCCGCCGCCGCCGACATGCTGCCCGAGGTCGTCTCGATTTTCGCGCCGGTTTTTTTTATTTTTTCGAAAAACCGTTCAGTTTTTCCGTCGGTTTTTTGTTTCAGTTTTTTTAATAGATCGGTTTTTCTGATTTATTTAATTAGCGAGCGTTCGTCTGTTCGTTCGTTCTAACGAACGTTCGTCGTTTTTCTTTTTCTTGGATTAAATCCGCGATTCCTGATCCGATTTACGTTTTAGTATAACTTTTCACTCGTTTATCGGAATCAGGCGATTCAAGCGCTTGGAGTTTCGTCTCGACATCCTCTATCTGTTTAACCAACTTAAACAAGTTTTTGCTACTGTAAAAATTGCCTTAGATCCAGATTAGTAGAACGAAGTTGTTTTCTTTCGCCGTTTGACTTTCGTTGCTTCGTTCGATTTGATTCTTTTTGCAAACCGGAGTTCTTAAGTTGAACCTTCTGGTTAGATCTCTTATTTGACTTTTACATGTGCATTAGATGAGTACTTATTGTATGTTTGTTTGTTTGTCTGCGATAGAATACCCGAAGTGCGCCGCTTGTTACTTTGAATCGCTAGGTTTCCCGGATCATCAGCAAGGCAAGTAACACTTTGATCATACCTTTCCTACTACCCAGTTTTATTGCATTAGATCAATCCTCACACATTGCATGATTAGGATCTAATTAAATTGTGGGATGGGAAGTAGTTGAGGTAGTACCTATTACCTGTTTACTTATCAAACCTTTGGGAGTTACTTCTACGTTTGCTTATTATGCCATGCTATGCTAGTAGACGTGGATTGGGTGAGTGATATCCATGACAGATGTGAGTTTTTTAATTAATGATTTATCTAAGGTGGCAACTTAAACACACATCTAGGTGGATTGAGGCACTTGGGTATTCCAGGATTTGCCTGTTTTCTTTTGGACCGCCACCCAGGCTCAAAGGGGTCATGAGACTATTCATACTAGAAACTTCCGTGTGCAGCCACAAGCTATTATGGGCTCTAGCATAGTTGACTAAGTCGTGCGAACTCTTACAGTGGTAGACTAGCAGATGTAGGGGGTGTAGGTGGTACGGTCTACCCGATCGTAAGGTGCTAGCACTTCTGAAAGACTATGTCTCAGTCATCCGTCTTCTCAAACACCATGTAGTGCGAGAAACCAAACGGAGGCGATCGAGTCTTGTGGGGAAAAGTGCGCAAACCTCTGCAGAGTGTAATAAACTAATCATGGTTAGCCGTGTCCCCGGTTATGGACATCTTGAGTATCTACTACTTGGATTATCATGTGAATCTCAACATGTTACTCTAAATTAATTTTGTTGGGTTTTGTTTAATGATGATGCTTAATTGGGATTGAGAATGTTGTCAACCATTCTCAATGTTTAACAACTACCATGATAGTTAAATAAATTTATTCCTTTGAAGTAGGGAAAAATTGGCTTTACGCAAAATTATAACCATAGAGCTTTCCACCAGCCAGATATGCATATAGTATAGCTGTTTCATTCCATTACTCTCTATGTGTTACCTTGCCAGCATATTCCATGTGCTGACCCGTTTCGGGCTGCAATGTTAATGTTGCAGACTTTTCAGACGATGATTAAGGAGTTTTTAGGTCGTGGTTCTATACTCAGTGATGCTGTTGGAGTTGATGGACTCACTTATCTTCCAAGTCTTCCGCTGTTATCGTTATTAGATGGCCTTAAGCCATATTTATTGTAATAAGTTCTCTCTTGAGAGGCTATGTAGCAGCATTGGAGATTCAGTCCACTTTGATGGATAGAATCAGAGAAGCTCAGAAGACTGACAAGGAGATTGCCTCTATTAAGGAGAAACTTAGCAAAGGGAAGGCTAAAGGATTTCGTGAGGATGAGCACGACACCCTATGGTTTGAAGACCGTGCTTACGTGCCCAATGACCCGAAGATCAGGAAGTTGATACTGCAAGAGGCACACGATTCACCATATTCGATTCACCCAGGAAATACCAAGATGTATTTGGATTTGAAGGATATTTTCTGGTGGACCGGAATGAAGAAGGATATTGCGGAGTATGTAGCAGTTTGTGATGTATGTCAGAGAGTAAAGGCAGAGCATCAGAAGCCAGCAGGATTGTTACAACCATTGCCGATACCCGAATGGAAGTGGGATAAGTTAGGGATGGATTTTATCACAGGATTACCCAGGACTCGTTCAGGCTATGACTCGATTTCGGTTGTAGTCGATCGATTGACGAAAGTAGCTCATTTCATCCCGGTAAAGACCACTTACACCAGTGCTAAGTTGGCAAAGATATACATGACCAGGATCGTATGTCTGCATGGAGTTTCGAGGAGCATCGTATCGGATAGAAGAACCCAGTTTACCTCAAAGTTCTGGAAGCAGTTGCATGAAACTTTGGGAACCAGGCTAGAATTCAGTACAGCTTTTCATCCACAGACAGATGGATAGACTGAGAGAGTCAATCAGATTTTGGAGGATATGCTGAGAGCTTGTGCGCAAGATTACGGATCTAGTTGGGACGACAATTCGCCATATGCAGAGTTCTCTTACAACAACAGTTACCAAACCAGTTTGAAGATGGCCCCTTTCGAAGCCTTGTACGGAAGGAGGTGCAGGACACCGTTGTCGTGGGACGACGTTGGAGACCGCCAGTTGTTTGGACCTGACTTGATTAAAGAGTCTGAACAGAAGGTGAAGTTGATTCGCGATAGGCTCAAGGTAGCTCAGTCCAGACAGAAGAGTTATGCAGATTCTAAACGCAAGGAGACAGTTTACGAAGTTGGAGATAGAGCTTATCTTCGAGTATCTCCACTTCGAGGAACAAAGCGTTTTGGAGTTAAAGGAAAGTTAGCGCCCCGATTTGTAGGACCATATCGAGTTTTCGAGCGTATGGGAGAAGTGGCCTACAAGTTGGAATTGCCCGAAGGATTGTCAGGAGTTCATGATGTGTTCCACGTTCCTCAGTTGAAGAAGTGTCATGCGGAGATGGCTGACATACCTTTGAGAGATACAGTGCCATTGGAAGCAATCCAATTGGATAACAATTTGACCTATGAGGAGAAACCAATTAAGATTCTCGAGTTTGCCAGCCGAGTCACTCGCAGCAGGGTTATCAAGTTTTTCAAAGTTCAGTGGAGCCACCACACGGAGGACGAAGCCACCTGGGAACAAGAGGAAGATTTGCTCAAGGACCACCCTCACCTATTTTCTAGCCAACCCGAATCTCGAGGGCGAGATTCATCTTAAGGGGGGTAGGTTTGTAACATCCCAAATTTTCAATTTGGAATGTTATACATTAGATCATCAATGCATATCATATTTTATTTTGCTTTTGGTTGATCCTAGAAATTTCTATGCAACTCAAGGACCCACGGAGAGAGTTGGGGATTTCGTTATTTTCATATTTGAGTTTTCTCAAATTTTGAGAATAGGATCATTTGATTTTGTTATTTTATCGTTAATTATTTCTATTACAAAAATATGAGAGAGGGAATAAAATGACTTTCCCAAAATAAAGAAATATTGAGGATTTAATAATAAAATCAAATAAGATTTTATTTCGGAGTTTTTCGTTATTTTATTTGAATTTAGGAAATATGTGTGTTTTTCAAAATTGCATTTAGGCCCCAAATAATGTTCACCTTGTGCGGCTTGATTTTAGAAGCCCGGGAAAATTCATTTCGGGATTTTTGGAGTCCGTTTAGTATTTCTTTTAGTTTTCTTCCGCGCGTAATTATTTATATAAAAAAACGAACCGACCTAACGGGCCGTGTCCGACCCGGACTCCAGCCCGACTAGGCTATATAAGCCGGAGGAGGAGGCCCAACCCCAGCAAAACCCTAGCCGAGCCACCCCCAGCGCCGCCCTGCCGCCGCCGCCCCGCCACCGCCGCCGACATGCTGCCCGAGGTCGTCTCGATTTTCGCGCCGGTTTTTTTTATTTTTTCGAAAAACCGTTCAGTTTTTCCATCGGTTTTTTGTTTCAGTTTTTTAATAGATCGGTTTTTCTGATTTATTTAATTAGCGAGCGTTCGTCTGTTCGTTCGTTCTAACGAACGTTCGTCGTTTTTCTTTTTCTTGGATTAAATCCGCGATTCCTGATCCGATTTACGTTTTAGTATAACTTTTCACTCGTTTATCGGAATCAGGCGATTCAAGCGCCTGGAGTTTCGTCTCGAAACCCTCTATCTGTTTAACCAACTTAAACAAGTTTTTGCTACTGTAAAAATTGCCTTAGATCCAGATTAGTAGAACGAAGTTGTTTTCTTTCGCCGTTTGACTTTCGTTGCTTCGTTCGATTTGATTCTTTTTGGAAACCGGAGTTCTTAAGTTGAACCTTCTGGTTAGATCTCTTATTTGACTTTTACATGTGCATTAGATGAGTACTTATTGTATGTTTGTTTGTTTGTCTGCGATAGAATACCCGGAGTGCGCCGCTTGTTACTTTGAATCGCTAGGTTTCCCGGATCATCAGCAAGGCAAGTAACACTTTGATCATACCTTTCCTACTACCCAGTTTTATTGCATTAGATCAATCCTCACACATTGCATGATTAGGATCTAATTAAATTGTGGGATGGGAAGTAGTTGAGGTAGTACCTATTACCTGTTTACTTATCAAACCTTTGGGAGTTACTTCTACGTTTGCTTATTATGCCATGCTATGCTAGTAGACGTGGATTGGGTGAGTGATATCCATGACAGATGTGAGTTTTTTAATTAATGGTTTATCTAAGGTGGCAACTTAAACACACATCTAGGTGGATTGAGGCACTTGGGTATTCCAGGATTTGCCTGTTTTCTTTTGGACCGCCACCCAGGCTCAAAGGGGTCATGAGACTATTCATACTAGAAACTTCCGTGTGCAGCCACAAGCTATTATGGGCTCTAGCATAGTTGACTAAGTCGTGCGAACTCTTATAGTGGTAGACTAGCAGATGTAGGGGGTGTAGGTGGTACGGTCTACCCGATCGTAAGGTGCTAGCACTTCTGAAAGACTATGTCTCGGTCATCCGTCTTCTCAAACACCATGTAGTGCGAGAAACCAAACGGAGGCGATCGAGTCTTGTGGGGAAATGTGCGCAAACCTCTGCAGAGTGTAATAAACTAATCATGGTTAGCCGTGTCCCCGGTTATGGACATCTTGAGTATCTACTACTTGGATTATCATGTGAATCTCAACATGTTACTCTAAATTAATTTTGTTGGGTTTTGTTTAATGATGATGCTTAATTGGGATTGAGAATGTTGTCAACCATTCTCAATGTTTAACAACTACCATGATAGTTAAATAAATTTATTCCTTTGAAGTAGGGAAAAATTGGCTTTACGCAAAATTGTAAGCATAGAGCTTTCCACCAGCCAGATATGCATATAGTATAGCTGTTTCATTCCATTACTCTCTATGTGTTACCTTGCCAGCATATTCCATGTGCTGACCCGTTTCGGGCTGCAATGTTAATGTTGCAGACTTTTCAGACGATGATTAAGGAGTTTTTAGGTCGTGGTTCTATGCTCAGTGATGCTGTTGGAGTTGATGGACTCACTTATCTTCCAAGTCTTCCGCTGTTATCGTTATTAGATGGCCTTAAGCCATATTTATTGTAATAAGTTCTCTCTTGAGAGGCTATGTAGTAGCATTGGAGATTCAGTCCACTTTGATGGATAGAATCAGAGAAGCTCAGAAGACTGACAAGGAGATTGCCTCTATTAAGGAGAAACTTAGCAAAGGGAAGGCTAAAGGATTTCGTGAGGATGAGCACGACACCCTATGGTTTGAAGACCATGTTTATGTGCCCAATGACCCGAAGATCAGGAAGTTGATACTGCAAGAGGCACACGATTCACCATATTCGATTCACCCAGGAAATACCAAGATGTATTTGGATTTGAAGGATATTTTCTGGTGGACCGGAATGAAGAAGGATATTGCGGAGTATGTAGCAGTTTGTGATGTATGTCAGAGAGTAAAGGCAGAGCATCAGAAGCCAGCAGGATTGTTACAACCATTGCCGATACCCGAATGGAAGTGGGATAAGTTAGGCATGGATTTTATCACAGGATTACCCAGGACTCGTTCAGGCTATGACTCGATTTCGGTTGTAGTCGATCGATTGACGAAAGTAGCTCATTTCATCCCGGTAAAGACCACTTACACCAGTGCTAAGTTGGCAAAGATATACATGACCAGGATCGGATGTCTGCATGGAGTTTCGAGGAGCATCGTATCGGATAGAGGAACCCAGTTTACCTCAAAGTTCTGGAAGCAGTTGCATGAAACTTTGGGAACCAGGCTAGAATTCAGTACAGCTTTTCATCCACAGACAGATGGATAGACTGAGAGAGTCAATCAGATTTTGGAGGATATGCTGAGAGCTTGTGCGCAAGATTACGGATCTAGTTGGGACGACAATTCGCCATATGCAGAGTTCTCTTACAACAACAGTTACCAAACCAGTTTGAAGATGGCCCCTTTCAAAGCCTTGTACGGAAGGAGGTGCAGGACACCGTTGTCGTGGGACAACGTTGGAGACTGCTAGTTGTTTGGACCTGACTTGATTAAAGAGTTTGAACAGAAGGTGAAGTTGATTCGCGATAGGCTCAAGGTAGCTCAGTCCAGACAGAAGAGTTATGCAGATTCTAAACGCAAGGAGACAGTTTATGAAGTTGGAGATAGAGCTTATCTTCGAGTATCTCCACTTCGAGGAACAAAGCGTTTTGGAGTTAAAGGAAAGTTAGCGCCCCGATTTGTAGGACCATATCGAGTTTTCGAGCGTATGGGAGAAGTGGCCTACAAGTTAGAATTGCCCGAAGGATTGTCAGGAGTTCATGATGTGTTCCACGTTCCTCAGTTGAAGAAGTGTCATGCGGAGATGGCTGACATACCTTTGAGAGATACAGTGCCATTGGAAGCAATCCAATTGGATAACAATTTGACCTATGAGGAGAAACCAATTAAGATTCTCGAGTTTGCCAGCCGAGTCACTCGCAGCAGGGTTATCAAGTTTTGCAAAGTTCAGTGGAGCCACCACACGGAGGACGAAGCCACCTGGGAACGAGAGGAAGATTTGCTCAAGGACCACCCTCACCTATTTTCTAGCCAACCCGAATCTCGAGGGCGAGATTCATCTTAAGGGGGGTAGGTTTGTAACATCCCAAATTTTCAATTTGGAATGTTATACATTAGATCATCAATGCATATCATATTTTATTTTGCTTTTGGTTGATCCTAGAAATTTCTATGCAACTCAAGGACCCACGGAGAGAGTTGGGGATTTCGTTATTTTCATATTTGAGTTTTCTCAAATTTTGAGAATAGGATCATTTGATTTTGTTATTTTATCGTTAATTATTTCTATTACAAAAATATGAGAGAGGGAATAAAATGACTTTCCCAAAATAAAGAAATATTGAGGATTTAATAATAAAATCAAATAAGATTTTATTTCGGAGTTTTTCGTTATTTTATTTGAATTTAGGAAAAATGTGTGTTTTTCAAAATTGCATTTAGGCCCCAAATAATGTTCACCTTGTGCGGCTTGATTTTAGAAGCCCGGGAAAATTCATTTCGGGATTTTTGGAGTCCGTTTAGTATTTCTTTTAGTTTTCTTCCGCACGTAATTATTTATATAAAAAAACGAACCGACCTAACGGGCCGTGTCCGACCCGGACTCCGGCCCGACTAGGCTATATAAGCCGGAGGAGGAGGCCCAACCCCAGCAAAACCCTAGCCGAGCCACCCCCAGCGCCGCCCCGCCGCCGCCGCCCCGCCGCCGCCGCCGACATGCTGCCCGAGGTCGTCTCGATTTTCGCACCGGTTTTTTTTATTTTTTCGAAAAACCGTTCAGTTTTTCCGTCGGTTTTTTGTTTCAGTTTTTTTAATAGATCGGTTTTTCTGATTTATTTAATTAGCGAGCGTTCGTCTGTTCGTTCGTTCTAACGAACGTTCGTCGTTTTTCTTTTTCTTGGATTAAATCCCCGATTCCTGATCCGATTTACGTTTTAGTATAACTTTTCACTCGTTTATCGGAATCAGGCGATTCAAGCGCCTGGAGTTTCGTCTCGAAACCCTCTATATGTTTAACCAACTTAAACAAGTTTTTGCTACTGTAAAAATTGCCTTAGATCCAGATTAGTAGAACGAAGTTGTTTTCTTTCGCCGTTTGACTTTCGTTGCTTCGTTCGATTTGATTCTTTTTGCAAACCGGAGTTCTTAAGTTGAACCTTCTGGTTAGATCTCTTATTTGACTTTTACATGTGCATTAGATGAGTACTTATTATATGTTTGTTTGTTTGTCTGCGATAGAATACCCGGAGTGCGCCGCTTGTTACTTTGAATCGCTAGGTTTCCCGGATCATCAGCAAGGCAAGTAACACTTTGATCATACCTTTCCTACTACCCAGTTTTATTGCATTAGATCAATCCTCACACATTGCATGATTAGGATCTAATTAAATTGTGGGATGGGAAGTAGTTGAGGTAGTACCTATTACCTGTTTACTTATCAAACCTTTGGGAGTTACTTCTACGTTTGCTTATTATGCCATGCTATGCTAGTAGACGTGGATTGGGTGAGTGATATCCATGACAGATGTGAGTTTTTTAATTAATGGTTTATCTAAGGTGGCAACTTAAACACACATCTAGGTGGATTGAGGCACTTGGGTATTCCAGGATTCGCCTGTTTTCTTTTGGACCGCCACCCAGGCTCAAAGGGGTCATGAGACTATTCATACTAGAAACTTCCGTGTGCAGCCACAAGCTATTATGGGCTCTAGCATAGTTGACTAAGTCGTGCGAACTCTTATAGTGGTAGACTAGCAGATGTAGGGGGTGTAGGTCGTACGGTCTACCCGATCGTAAGGTGCTAGCACTTCTGAAAGACTATGTCTCGGTCATCCGTCTTCTCAAACACCATGTAGTGCGAGAAACCAAACGGAGGCGATCGAGTCTTGTGGGGAAATGTGCGCAAACCTCTGCAGAGTGTAATAAACTAATCATGGTTAGCCGTGTCCCCGGTTATGGACATCTTGAGTATCTACTACTTGGATTATCATGTGAATCTCAACATGTTACTCTAAATTAATTTTGTTGGGTTTTGTTTAATGATGATGCTTAATTGGGATTGAGAATGTTGTCAACCATTCTCAATGTTTAACAACTACCATGATAGTTAAATAAATTTATTCCTTTGAAGTAGGGAAAAATTGGCTTTACGCAAAATTGTAAGCATAGAGCTTTCCACCAGCCAGATATGCATATAGTATAGCTGTTTCATTCCATTACTCTCTATGTGTTACCTTGCCAGCATATTCCATGTGCTGACCCGTTTCGGGCTGCAATGTTAATGTTGCAGACTTTTCAGACGATGATTAAGGAGTTTTTAGGTCGTGGTTCTATACTCAGTGATGCTGTTGGAGTTGATGGACTCACTTATCTTCCAAGTCTTCCGCTGTTATCGTTATTAGATGGCCTTAAGCCATATTTATTGTAATAAGTTCTCTCTTGAGAGGCTATGTAGTAGCATTGGAGATTCAGTCCACTTTGATGGATAGAATCAGAGAAGCTCAGAAGACTGACAAGGAGATTGCCTCTATTAAGGAGAAACTTAGCAAAGGGAAGGCTAAAGGATTTCGTGAGGATGAGCACGACACCCTATGGTTTGAAGACCATGTTTATGT
Source organism: Triticum aestivum (assembly GCF_018294505.1). NCBI lineage: Eukaryota > Viridiplantae > Streptophyta > Magnoliopsida > Poales > Poaceae > Triticum > Triticum aestivum. Next base: position 472,274,447 of record NC_057809.1, read on the forward strand.
GCCCAATGACCCGAAGATCAGGAAGTTGATACTGCAAGAGGCACACGATTCACCATATTCGATTCACCCAGGAAATACCAAGATGTATTTGGATTTGAAGGATATTTTCTGGTGGACCGGAATGAAGAAGGATATTGCGGAGTATGTAGCAGTTTGTGATGTATGTCAGAGAGTAAAGGCAGAGCATCAGAAGCCAGCAGGATTGTTACAACCATTGCCGATACCCGAATGGAAGTGGGATAAGTTAGGCATGGATTTTATCACAGGATTACCCAGGACTCGTTCAGGCTATGACTCGATTTCGGTTGTAGTCGATCGATTGACGAAAGTAGCTCATTTCATCCCGGTAAAGACCACTTACACCAGTGCTAAGTTGGCAAAGATATACATGACCAGGATCGTATGTCTGCATGGAGTTTCGAGGAGCATCATATCGGATAGAGGAACCCAGTTTACCTCAAAGTTCTGGAAGAAGTTGCATGAAACTTTGGGAACCAGGCTAAAATTCAGTACAGCTTTTCATCCACAGACAGATGGATAGACTGAGAGAGTCAATCAGATTTTGGAGGATATGCTGAGAGCTTGTGCGCAAGATTACGGATCTAGTTGGGACGACAATTCGCCATATGCAGAGTTCTCTTACAACAACAGTTACCAAACCAGTTTGAAGATGGCCCCTTCCGAAGCCTTGTACGGAAGGAGGTGCAGGACACCGTTGTCGTGGGACAACGTTGGAGACTGCTAGTTGTTTGGACCTGACTTGATTAAAGAGTCTGAACAGAAGGTGAAGTTGATTCGCGATAGGCTCAAGGTAGCTCAGTCCAGACAGAAGAGTTATGCAGATTCTAAACGCAAGGAGACAGTTTATGAAGTTGGAGATAGAGCTTATCTTCGAGTATCTCCACTTCGAGGAACAAAGCGTTTTGGAGTTAAAGGAAAGTTAGCACCCCGATTTGTAGGACCATATCGAGTTTTCGAGCGTATGGGAGAAGTGGCCTACAAGTTAGAATTGCCCGAAGGATTGTCAGGAGTTCATGATGTGTTCCACGTTCCTCAGTTGAAGAAGTGTCATGCGGAGATGGCTGACATACCTTTGAGAGATACAGTGCCATTGGAAGCAATCCAATTGGATAACAATTTGACCTATGAGGAGAAACCAATTAAGATTCTCGAGTTTGCCAGCCGAGTCACTCGCAGCAGGGTTATCAAGTTTTGCAAAGTTTAGTGGAGCCACCACACAAAGGACGAAGCCACCTGGGAACGAGAGGAAGATTTGCTCAAGGACCACCCTCACCTATTTTCTAGCCAACCCGAATCTCGAGGGCGAGATTCATCTTAAGGGGGGTAGGTTTGTAACATCCCAAATTTTCAATTTGGAATGTTATACATTAGATCATCAATGCATATCATATTTTATTTTGCTTTTGGTTGATCCTAGAAATTTCTATGCAACTCAAGGACCCACGGAGAGAGTTGGGGATTTCGTTATTTTCATATTTGAGTTTTCTCAAATTTTGAGAATAGGATCATTTGATTTTGTTATTTTATCGTTAATTATTTCTATTACAAAAATATGAGAGAGGGAATAAAATGACTTTCCCAAAATAAAGAAATATTGAGGATTTAATAATAAAATCAAATAAGATTTTATTTCGGAGTTTTTCGTTATTTTATTTGAATTTAGGAAAAATGTGTCTTTTTCAAAATTGCATTTAGGCCCCAAATAATGTTCACCTTGTGCGGCTTGATTTTAGAAGCCCGGGAAAATTCATTTCGGGATTTTTGGAGTCCGTTTAGTATTTCTTTTAGTTTTCTTCCGCACGTAATTATTTATATAAAAAAACGAACCGACCTAACGGGTCGTGTCCGACCCGGACTCCGGCCCGACTAGGCTATATAAGCCGGAGGAGGAGGCCCAACCCCAGCAAAACCCTAGCCGAGCCACCCCCAGCGCCGCCCCGCCGCCGCCGCCCCGCCGCCGCCGCCGACATGCTGCCCGAGGTCGTCTCGATTTTCGCGCCGGTTTTTTTTATTTTTTCGAAAAACCGTTCAGTTTTTCCGTCGGTTTTTTGTTTCAGTTTTTTTAATAGATCGGTTTTTCTGATTTATTTAATTAGCGAGCGTTCGTCTGTTCGTTCGTTCTAACGAACGTTCGTCGTTTTTCTTTTTCTTGGCTTAAATCCGCGATTCCTGATCCGATTTACGTTTTAGTATAACTTTTCACTCGTTTATCGGAATCAGGCGATTCAAGCGCCTGGAGTTTCGTCTCGAAACCCTCTATCTGTTTAACCAACTTAAACAAGTTTTGCTACTGTAAAAATTGCCTTAGATCCAGATTAGTAGAACGAAGTTGTTTTCTTTCGCCGTTTGACTTTCGTTGCTTCGTTCGATTTGATTCTTTTTGCAAACCGGAGTTCTTAAGTTGAACCTTCTGGTTAGATCTCTTATTTGACTTTTACATGTGCATTAGATGAGTACTTATTGTATGTTTGTTTGTTTGTCTGCGATAGAATACCCGGAGTGCGCCGCTTGTTACTTTGAATCGCTAGGTTTCCCGGATCATCAGCAAGGCAAGTAACACTTTGATCATACCTTTCCTACTACCCAGTTTTATTGCATTAGATCAATCCTCACACATTGCATGATTAGGATCTAATTAAATTGTGGGATGGGAAGTAGTTGAGGTAGTACCTATTACCTGTTTACTTATCAAACCTTTGGGAGTTACTTCTACGTTTGCTTATTATGCCATGCTATGCTAGTAGACGTGGATTGGGTGAGTGATATCCATGACAGATGTGAGTTTTTTAATTAATGGTTTATCTAAGGTGGCAACTTAAACACACATCTAGGTGGATTGAGGCACTTGGGTATTCCAGGATTTGCCTGTTTTCTTTTGGACCGCCACCCAGGCTCAAAGGGGTCATGAGACTATTCATACTAGAAACTTCCGTGTGCAGCCACAAGCTATTATGGGCTCTAGCATAGTTGACTAAGTCGTGCGAACTCTTATAGTGGTAGACTAGCAGATGTAGGGGGTGTAGGTGGTACGGTCTACCCGATCGTAAGGTGCTAGCACTTCTGAAAGACTATGTCTCGGTCATCCGTCTTCTCAAACACCATGTAGTGCGAGAAACCAAACGGAGGCGATCGAGTCTTGTGGGGAAAAGTGCGCAAACCTCTGCAGAGTGTAATAAACTAATCATGGTTAGCCGTGTCCCCGGTTATGGACATCTTGAGTATCTACTACTTGGATTATCATGTGAATCTCAACATGTTACTCTAAATTAATTTTGTTGGGTTTTGTTTAATGATGATGCTTAATTGGGATTGAGAATGTTGTCAACCATTCTCAATGTTTAACAACTACCATGATAGTTAAATAAATTTATTCCTTTGAAGTACGGAAAAATTGGCTTTACGCAAAATTGTAACCATAGAGCTTTCCACCAGCCAGATATGCATATAGTATAGCTGTTTCATTCCATTACTCTCTATGTGTTACCTTGCCAGCATATTACATGTGCTGACCCGTTTCGGGCTGCAATGTTAATGTTGCAGACTTTTCAGACGATGATTAAGGAGTTTTTAGGTCGTGGTTCTATACTCAGTGATGCTGTTGGAGTTGATGGACTCACTTATCTTCCAAGTCTTCCGCTGTTATCGTTATTAGATGGCCTTAAGCCATATTTATTGTAATAAGTTCTCTCTTGAGAGGCTATGTAGCAGCATTGGAGATTCAGTCCACTTTGATGGATAGAATCAGAGAAGCTCAGAAGACTGACAAGGAGATTGCCTCTATTAAGGAGAAACTTAGCAAAGGGAAGGCTAAAGGATTTCGTGAGGATGAGCACGACACCCTATGGTTTGAAGACCATGTTTATGTGCCCAATGACCCGAAGATCAGGAAGTTGATACTGCAAGAGGCACACGATTCACCATATTCGATTCACCCAGGAAATACCAAGATGTATTTGGATTTGAAGGATATTTTCTGGTGGACCGGAATGAAGAAGGATATTGCGGAGTATGTAGCAGTTTGTGATGTATGTCAGAGAGTAAAGGCAGAGCATCAGAAGCCAGCAGGATTGTTACAACCATTGCCGATACCCGAATGGAAGTGGGATAAGTTAGGCATGGATTTTATCACAGGATTACCCAGGACTCGTTCAGGCTATGACTCGATTTCGGTTGTAGTCGATCGATTGACGAAAGTAGCTCATTTCATCCCGGTAAAGACCACTTACACCAGTGCTAAGTTGGCAAAGATATACATGACCAGGATCGTATGTCTGCATGGAGTTTCGAGGAGCATCGTATCGGATAGAGGAACCCAGTTTACCTCAAAGTTCTGGAAGCAGTTGCATGAAACTTTGGGAACCAGGCTAGAATTCAGTACAGCTTTTCATCCACAGACAGATGGATAGACCGAGAGAGTCAATCAGATTTTGGAGGATATGCTGAGAGCTTGTGCGCAAGATTACGGATCTAGTTGGGACGATAATTTGCCATGTGCAGAGTTCTCTTACAACAACAGTTACCAAACTAGTTTGAAGATGGCCCCTTTCGAAGCCTTGTACGGAAGGAGGTGCAGGACACCGTTGTCGTGGGACGAAGTTGGAGACCGCCAGTTGTTTGGACCTGACTTAATTAAAGAGTCTGAACAGAAGGTGAAGTTGATTCGCGATAGGCTCAAGGTAGCTCAGTCCAGACAGAAGAGTTATGCAGATTCTAAACGCAAGGAGACAGTTTACGAAGTTGGAGATAGAGCTTATCTTCGAGTATCTCCACTTCGAGGAACAAAGCGTTTTGGAGTTAAAGGAAAGTTAGCGCCCCGATTTGTAGGACCATATCGAGTTTTCGAGCGTATGGGAGAAGTGGCCTACAAGTTGGAATTGCCCGAAGGATTGTCAGGAGTTCATGATGTGTTCCACGTTTCTCAGTTGAAGAAGTGTCATGCGGAGATGGCTGACATACCTTTGAGAGATACAGTGCCATTGGAAGCAATCCAATTGGATAACAATTTGGCCTATGAGGAGAAACCAATTAAGATTCTCGAGTTTGCCAGCCGAGTCACTCGCAGCAGGGTTATCAAGTTTTGCAAAGTTCGGTGGAGCCAGCACACGGAGGACGAAGCCACCTGGGAACGAGAGGAAGATTTGCTCAAGGACCACCCTCACCTATTTTCTAGCCAACCTGAATCTCGAGGGCGAGATTCATCTTAAGGGGGGTAGGTTTGTAACATCCCAAATTTTCAATTTGGAATGTTATACATTAGATCATCAATGTATATCATATTTTATTTTGCTTTTGGTTGATCCTAGAAATTTCTATGCAACTCAAGGACCCACGGAAAGAGTTGGGGATTTCGTTATTTTCATATTTGAGTTTTCTCAAATTTTGAGAATAGGATCATTTGATTTTGTTATTTTATCGTTAATTATTTCTATTACAAAAATATGAGAGAGGGGATAAAATGACTTTCCCAAAATAAAGAAATATTGAGGATTTAATAATAAAATCAAATAAGATTTTATTTCGGAGTTTTTCGTTATTTTATTTGAATTTAGGAAAAATGTGCGTTTTTCAAAATTGCATTTAGGCCCCAAATAATATTCACCTTGTGCGGCTTGATTTTAGAAGCCCGGGAAAATTCATTTCGGGATTTTTGGAGTCCGTTTAGTATTTCTTTTATTTTTCTTCCGCGCATAATTATTTATATAAAAAAACGAACCGACCTAACGGGTCGTGTCCGACCCGGACTCCGGCCCGACTAGGCTATATAAGCCGGAGGAGGAGGCCCAACCCCAACCAAACCCTAGCCGAGCCACCCCTAGCGCCGCCCCGCCGCCACCGCCGACACGCTGCCCGAGGTCGTCTCGATTTCCGCGCCGTTTTTTTTTATTTTTTCGAAAAACCGTTCGGTTTTTCCGTCGGTTTTTAGTTTCAGTTTTTTAATAGATCGGTTTTTCTGATTTATTTAATTAGCGAGCATTCGTCTATTCGTTCGTTCTAACGAACGTTCGTCATTTTTCTTTTTCTTGGATTAAATCCGCGATTTTTCTGATCGCGATTCCTGATCCGATTTTCGTTTTAGTATAACTTTTCGCTCATTTATCGGAATCAGGCGATTCAAGTGCCTGGAGTTTCGTCTCGAAACCCTCTATCTGTTTAACCAACTTAAACAAGTTTTTGCTACTGTAAAAATTGCCTTAGATCCAGATTAGTAGAACGAAGTTGTTTTCTTTCGCCGTTTGACTTTCGTTGCTTCGTTCGATTTGATTCTTTTTGCAAACCGGAGTTCTTAAGTTGAACCTTCTGGTTAGATCTCTTATTTGACTTTTACATGTGCATTAGATGAGTACTTATTGTATGTTTGTTTGTTTGTCTGCGATAGAATACCCGGAGTGCGCCGCTTGTTACTTTGAATCGCTAGGTTTCCCGGATCATCAGCAAGGCAAGTAACACTTTGATCATACCTTTCCTACTACCCAGTTTTATTGCATTAGATCAATCCACACACATTGCATGATTAGGATCTAATTAAATTGTGGGATGGGAAGTAGTTGAGGTAGTACCTATTACCTGTTTACTTATCAAACCTTTGGGAGTTACTTCTATGTTTGCTTATTATGCCATGCTATGCTAGTAGACGTGGATTGGGTGAGTGATATCCATGACAGATGTGAGTTTGTTAATTAATGGTTTATCTAAGGTGGCAACTTAAACACACATCTAGGTGGATTGAGGTACTTGGGTATTCTAGGATTTGCCAGTTTTCTTTTGGACCGCCACCCAGGCTCAAAGGGATCATGAGACTATTCATACTAGAAACTTCCGTGTGCAGCCACAAGCTATTATGGGCTCTAGTATAGTTGACTAAGTCGTGCGAACTCTTACAGTGGTAGACTAGCAGATGTAGGGGATGTAGGTGGTACGGTCTACCCGATCGTAAGGTGCTAGCGCTTCTGAAAGACTATGTCTCGGTCATCCGTCTTCTCAAACACCATGTAGTGCGAGAAACCAAATGGAGGCGATCGAGTCTTGTGGGGAAAAGTGCGCAAACCTCTGCAGAGTGTAATAAACTAATCATGGTTAGCCGTGTCCCCGGTTATGGACATCTTGAGTATCTACTACTTGGATTATCATGTGAATCTCAACATGTTACTCTAAATTAATTTTGTTGGGTTTTGTTTAATGATGATGCTTAATTGGGATTTAGAATGCTGTCAACCATTCTCAATGTTTAACAACTACCATGATAGTTAAATAAATTTATTCCTTTGAAGTAGGGAAAAATTGGCTTTACGCAAAATTGTAACCATAGAGCTTTCCACCAGCCAGATATGCATATAGTATAGCTGTTTCATTCCATTACTCTCTATGTGTTACCTTGCCAGCTTATTCCATGTGCTGACCCGTTTCGGGCTGCAATGTTAATGTTGCAGACTTTTCAGACGACGATTAAGGAGTTTTTAGGTCGTGGTTCTATACTCAGTGATGCCGTTGGAGTTGATGGACTCACTTATCTTCCAAGTCTTCCGCTGTTATCGTTATTAGATGGCCTTAAGCCATATTTATTGTAATAAGTTCTCTCTTGAGACACTCGATGTAATAAGTGTGTGATTGCTACTCTGCTATAAATCCTACGAGTACTATGTGGTGTCAGCATTACTGATCCAGGGATGACACCGGAGCACAGAGATCAGACTGTTTGAGGTCTGGTCGCTACATAGACGGACCGCTTGATGACTTCCAGCCGAGGACAGGCATCCACAAGCCGCCTCACCAGGCCGAAGTAGTTGTTTGGAAGGGCTTCGCCAGGCCACATCCGGACTATAAAGCCCTTCATGGCCTGTTCGGCCGCTTTGTGCAGCTCGACCAGTTGCTTCAGCTGGTCGCTCACAGGCACCGGGTGTTCGGTCCCAGTATACTGAGACCAGAACAGCTTCTCCGTCGAGCTTCCCTCCTCGGCTTGGTAAAACTTTGCGGCATCCGACACGCTGCGGGGCAAATCTGCGAATGCTCCTGGAGAGCTCCAGATTCGGGTAAGTAACAAGTAATTTACTTTCACATGATTGCTTTGCATATTGAATGCCTTACCCGCCGCTATCTTCCCTATCGCCTCAATCTCCTGGAGGGCCTTGTGGGCTTCAGCCTTGGCATTCTTTGCGCTCTCAAGGGCCGCGGCAAGCTCAGACTCTCGTGTATTCGAGTCAAGCTCCAACGCCTCGTGCTTCGTCACGAGAGCTTGGAGCTCTTGCTGCACCTCGCCCACCCGCGCCTCTTACTTCTCCCGCTCGGTGCGCTCCTTGGCTGCTTTGTCTTCGGCCTCGGACAGTGCTTGCTTTAGGGTCGCCACTTCGGTCGTGGCCCCTAGCAAATTCATGATGATCCTGTCATTCTGCAATCGCATCTTATATATATATATATAGGGTCGCGCTATTCACCACCCTGGGTGAGGAATAGTTATTCCTCACCCCAGCCGCCCAGTCGAACCAGACACGGTACAACCACGAAAGAAATGGAAACGTAAAATTACCTCGGGCATGAATCGTAAATTTACAGGATGGAGACCTCAAGTAGGAAAAAAGCAGCATGAAGTAAATTTACCCCTCGTCTAAACGAACTCCATGGATTGTGGGAGGGGTCTGCCATTTTCCACGCCTTCTCGTCCAGCCCACCGCCACTACCCCGATTTGTTCAGCGTGCAGCCAATACGGTTCCCCAGAACCAGCAGTGCGGTTCACTCTATCCTGTGGTCGAGAGCAGGCTCCGGTAGCTTTACAGATGGGAAGAGATCACCGGCGGGATCCAGTTGAACAGAAGCGGCGGCGCCAAGTTGGACCCTGATCTCAGCGCCAGGGCAGTGGTCGCCGTATCGATGTGCTCCCCGAGCTTGGGCCATTGTCTTGTATCTCCTCCCATCCTAGCCTAACTGACTGAATCTGGATCCAAAGATTTCATCGGCAGTCGTTGAGTCGTCATGGTCTAGGTATGGTCGACCTCCTCTTCAAGTTTGGTCACTGGCTCCTACTTCATGCGCCCATGAGCACCAGGTCCGCATCTTGCCTCTCTCGAATCTGGTCACCTGGCCGCATCCACCCCCTGGTGACATCCCTAAGTACTTTTGATAAACAGGAGTTTGTTTGTTTTGACAAGAGTGCATCAGAATTTGTGTGTTATGAGTTTGGCGAATATCTTTCAGCGAATCAATTGTCCTTCTGTAATGAGAGCATAACGAAATGACTATGTTTTGAGAAATAAAACTTATTATGCTATAAGGTCTTATAATGCTAGAACAAGTCGATACACTATGTTTCTGAAATCAGTAGCAAAAGTATGGTAGGTAATTTTGTTGTGGGAGCAGAGTTTAACAGTCAATTAGTTTTTCTTTTACTGTTGTTTAGAAATTTCCATATCATATAGAAGGCTAACTTGATTCTCGGTTCATAAAATGACCATGTTCTTGTTGTACTGCAGTTTTGCATCGTAATCAGATTTTGGGTTCACTTGGTTTGATCAAAAACCAGATCAAATTTTTTAAAATGAAGAGAGGGATTTATTGAAACAGGAAAGTTCGCCCCTAATGCTTTGCTATACGCAACCGAGGAAAGTTTTGCTCTCTCTTAATCTTGCTACCTGCCACAGAGGAAATTTCTCCCCTAACACTTTGATTTCTCTGTATTTCGTGCATGTGTTATGCAGTGGACAAGTGAGAAAAAGTCGTGGTCTATTTGACATGAAGAAGTTGAGGGAAATGTGTTGCAAACCATGATGTTTTCCTTATATCCAATTGATTTGGTTGCCGGACCCCATCGCCACTACACAATCACATATGGAGGCTACTACTTATTTGGAGAATAAAGATACCAATATGTTTAATCTTTTCAGGTACACTTGTAGATTGAAGAAGTAGCTTGATCATTGTTGTATTATATATTTCATAGTTTTGACATAAACTTTCTCACATCTACTCAGTTGATTTGGTTGGGAAGCTCAACGGTCTATGCGCTAGACTCGCTACTATTGTACATCAGTATTTTTGCCAGTGTACTATCCAATTCTTAGCATTCTTCTGTCTGTCAGTAACAAAACAGGGAATCCTTATTTTGATTTTTGCAATTGTGTTATGCTGGTGCATCATATACCAGAGGTTCATTTATGGATATATCTGCATTATGGTTTAAAACGGGGTTGCTTATATCTAAAGGATTTATTCAAGAAAAAAAATAGACCAAATTGCTAGTAGGTCCGATTTTGTTTGAACTAAATTCTTTCAGTCTTGGATGCCGCTTTATCTCCAGTGTTATGCTGAATCAGATTTTATTAGAGTCAGGATATATCTTTAGTTTGCATGTCAAAAATTGTCTTTAGTTTGTCATATTGTTCAACTGGACATGACAAGAAACTCTTGTTCAAGGTGTTCTCAAAATGCTGACTTCAGATGTTCTCTTTGAGAAACTATTGACGCAGAGAAATACTGATCTTCTGCCAGTTTTGCATATTAAGAGCTATTGCTTGTTAATATCTCGCGAAGTTTCTTTGTGAAAGTTACAGTTTTGCACATTTCCAAATGAGTTCTATTGATATGGAAGGCAAGGAGAAAGAGATCAAATTTTCCTTCTCGTTCTCATGCAGCCTCTGAACTAACTAATTCAGTATGAACTAATAGTGCAGGGGTCTACAGATGCATCACCAACAAGGAATGTGTTGCGAGGAAGCACATGGAGTAGTGGTGCTGCAACACTGGTGCTCATGTCACCTACTAGAACAAGCACAAGCACAACCATATGCAGTCTCTTGACCTATCGATGCTTGTGTGAATTCATAAGCCTGACTGAATCTGCTGATGCCAGAAGGAACTCTGAATTCGTATGCCATGTATGGAACATGTCATTCAGATGGTCTTTGGTTATTCATCTAACAAAATATATGGATGCAAGTGAAATTTGTAACAAGGCAAAGATTTTTGTTTCGTTTTGCATGGAACAAGGCAAAGATTTCACTGTCGTATTTTTCATTATGTATAGTGAATACTTTATTGGGCTGCAATGCATTTACCATTTGAATTATCATGTCGATAAAATCGCTCCATGCGAGCGGTTGTCAAATTTCCTTGTAAAAGTACCACTAGAAGTTTGTTCTTCTAATTTGTGTGTGCTTTCATCAAATAGTGATAGGCTTATCAATAAGTGCCTTATTGAGTGTATCTGATAAAAAAATATGGTTGATTTCATGGTTTGTGATTAATCCTTTGCATTTTCCTCCAGTGTTTTTATAGCAGTTGTCAACCCGATCATCAGGTTGTGTGTTAACTCACTAGTGGACCACACAGAAAAGTTTCTTTGTGTTCAACTCATTATCTCAAGACCACACAGAAAAATATTCTTTTATGTTGTTGCAAAGACATAAGAATTACTGGATTGATACATTAGTCCACATAAGAACTACTCAAAAAACACTTGAATTTCATTACATAACTAGATCAGTTTACAATGAACAAAGATGATGTGAGTTCGTCATACACAAATCAGACACAATAAATTCAATATGCTACTTGAGAAAGTCGCATCGAAATAATCAATATCTACATACAAAATTACCTTTCTGTAGTACTACACTCTCCCATCAATTTCTACAGACGAAACTACCTTTCTATATTTCCAATTAGGGGTTGGAAAATCCACATCTAGATGACCCTAGAGCTTCTGCGAACATGTATTTCCAGTTAGCGCTTGCAACATCCTCATCTGGATGACCATACAGGTTCAGCAACGATATCTGAAAATGTTTCAGAGCTTGGACAATTGTTACGTGTACACGTTTTATTGCAACTCCTCATGACTACTCTGTTCCTGTTTATTTTCTTGGAGATGCGTGTCAAAATGTAAGTTAAAAAGAGGAACATTAGTTTGAAAGGTACTCCCCATAATCCATCAAACACATATTACAACGAACTAATAAATATGACAAGGAACTAAATAAGCACTTGTCTATGACAGTGGTAAATAAGCCCCAACAAAGAAGAAATTAATCATAGTTGAATAGATAGCTCTGCAAGATAGAAATAATGGGTTAAAGATGGGCAAAACCAATACTTCACAGTATACATGTAAATCTGAAGAATACCCACGGAAGGGAAAATTATATTTGTTGTGAAAAGAAATAAAGTAAATATTAAATAATGCATAAATTGGACAAATAAGATTCTTGTTCCAGTAATAGATGACTAATGTATATCTTCAATAGGCGGATCATTTTGTCGATCGATATTGTGCTCTATGCACTTAATTTAGAGGCTATCCATTTTTAGGATGCATTGTTGAACAAAAATGAAGGTAATTTCAGTTTTTATTAGAAGGGAAAAGATTGTCCACACAGAAACTATCTGAATAAATTAGAGAAACTTGTGTACACGGTGGTGCAGTACAACATATTACTATGTGTGGAACATGGTATTATCTATCATGTCACGAATCTAGGCCAGCATTGTAAATTCAAACCTGATTGTAAGAGCTGTGTGTTTAAAGAGGTAAACATGTGTATACATTTTTTGCGGTTTAAGCTTTTGTATACCAGCAGTTGAACAAGGAGTGAAACATGGGAAGAGAACCTTGATATGCAGAAACTGTACATTTGTGGGAAGTTAGTGTTGTCGAAATATTACTGTGATATTTGATTCATCAAGTAATGGTGCATGAGAGCCAACAAGATAAATAAATCAAGAGAGATGTGTGCAGGATTTCAACTACAAAAGGTTAAAGTAGTTGTTCATACCACACCATTCTATCCAAACTTGTATCGAAATTACAAGTTCTTCCATTTTGTATTGCCCAAAGCCCCAAATAATCTAGGGACTAGAATGCCCATGAGCCAATGCACATCTGTCTTTGAGTTCCTTGCTAATTGCAAAGAGAATGCAGACCTGAACAAAGAAGTTGGCACTAATTTGCATTAAACTGAGGAAACACTATATGTGCACTGAAAACATATCCAGTTGAACATCTGCTCAGTGCTTCGACCATTTGCGAATAAATTCAGCAAAACACATAAATTATATTAACATGAGCTTCTTTACTGGCAGAGCAATACCTGCATACATAGAGAATAGCCCAGTCATGGAGTATTTAACCAAAAACTACCACAATTCACGGAACCGTGACGAAAAACTACCACTTTACGATTTTGTGCGAAAAACTACCGCTTTCTTCCTAAACCGTGGCAAAAAACTACCAAGTCTGAAAAGAGCCCGATTTGGCTCTTTTAAGTGTGTTTCTGACAAAGTTGGCCCACACATAAGCAGGCTAAAAAAGCAATCGGGTCCCTAGTTTTTTTTTTAAAAGCAATCCAGTCCTCCCCATGGCCGCTGCGTGCACGCGTGCGACCTCCCCATGGCCAGCCGCCGCCCGCAGCCGCACGCCTCCCCATGGCCGGCCACAGCCGCGCTCCTCCCCATGGCCGCCGCCGCCCGCAGCCGCGCACCTACCCATGGCCTTCCGCAGCCGCGCTCCTCCCCATGGCCGCCGCCCGCCGCACGTCATGAGCCTCCATGACTCCGGCTCGCCGCTACTCGGTCGTCGCGGGAGGCCGCGAAGGCGGAGGCAGGGCCCGGGTCACCAGGGTAGGCGGCGAATTTGGAGACAAGGTGCGGGTCGACCTGGTAGGTGCCGAGGGTGGAAGAAGAGCCCGGACCGCTGTGGCATGCGCCGAAGGTGTAAGCAGAGCCCGGGACGCCGTGGTCAGCGCCCAAGGCGGAGGCAGCGAGCGGGACACCGTGGTCGGCGCCGAAGGCGAAGGCAGCGGGCGGGCCACCGTGGTCCACGCCGAAGTTGGAGGGAGCGGGCGGGCCGGCGACCACGTGCGGCGGCGGGTGTCCGACTTCGTTGTGGTCGGGCGGCGGGAGGGCGCCGTGGTCACACCGAGCTGTGGCATGGGGACGCCAAGGTGCTCCGCCTGCTCCTCGGGCAGCGGCAGGGGGAAGGCGAGATGCTCGGGGTGCGCACCGGGCAGCGTGAGGCGGAGAACCTACCGGTAATCGGCCTCCGCGCCTCCGAGGAGATCGGCCACGCCGGCGGCGAGCGTATGGACGGTGTTCTCGTCGGCGCCCTCCTCCTCCACCCGCGCGGAGGCCCCACCCAGCACCCCGTCATGGCTGCCCTCGAGGACCGCATCGTGGCACAAGACCGGGACATCCAGGAGCGCCGCCACCAACGTCGCGCTCGCTGCTATGGCGGCCTTCCTTCGAGCTGGAGCTCGTGGTCAGCGGCAAGGAGCAGCAGCGCCATGGCTCCGCCCTCCCTCGCCGCGAGCGTGCTGTGCCTCGCCGAGGACTGGATTGCTTTTTAAAAAAAAACTAGGGACCCGATTGCTTTTTTAGCGTGCTTATGTGTGGGCCAACTCTGTCAGAAACGCACTTAAAAGAGCCAAATCGGGCTCTTTTCAGACTTGGTAGTTTTTTGCCACGGTTTAGGAAAAAACGGTAGTTTTTCGCACAAAATCGTAAAGTGGTAGTTTTTCGTCACGGTTCCGTGAATTGTGGTAGTTTTTGGTTAAATACTCCCCAGTCATGAATCTCGATTCCATGAGGTCGTTGAGGTGAGCTCTTGCGAGAGATATAAAGTTACCTGCACATCGGATTGGTATTAGGCCAGGGAAATAAAACAAAAAATTGTCTACTCTAAGCAACTTGCCCAAAACCAAACTGTTTGTGTCTAACATGGCTAAGTGAAAGAAGTTACTAATTGTTCAACGCACTACTAATATTATATATTCCAGTCAAAGTGCAAAATGCTACAGACTATGAACAAAACAATACACGATTAGTAGAATAAATTCAGAGGCAACCAATTCCCACACGATTATAGCTGTCAAACTGAGAAGAGATAACCAAACAGCGATTGGATCACCAGTACAAAATATTTCTGCATGGCATGCCTCGTCAGGAGTTACAATGGGACTTCTAGAGTTGAAATAGAGCAGCATATCAAATTAAGGATTTGAGAAAAGAACCACGGGGCATCAACCCCGTGCACAGACAAGCTGTGAAGGGATTTGGATTGACCGATTGGGTTGACCAGCGTCGTACTGGGGCAAGCAGATCATGAAGAGGTCGCGGTCGACCACCACATCAACCACCGCCGCGGCGAGCCTACCACCATGCGCCGTTTTGCCCAACACTGAGGTCACGCCCCGCTCATCTCGCCGCTGCGTCCACGGACATTGCAGCCGAGCTAAAACCCGCCGAGCACCACGCGTGGCACCCTGCCGTCCCCATGTTGCCCATCCTACCCGTGGACCACCGCCTCGTCTCACCCACCGGGTTCGCTGATCCGCCGACGGCCGATCCCCATGTCGCAAGTCAGTTTCCGTTGACGACCGCAAGTCAGGCACCACGATTAGAATAGGAACCGGGGAGTGGAGAAACTCCTAACCCGATGAACAGAATATGTTTTTGCCAACTTATTTTTGACGGTAACCAGAAAACTTACGTCGGTAGAGAGAAGTTTTACCTCGCGCGAGGGGTTACGGTGGAAGGCTCGACGCTTGAGGTGCAACGCGCAGGTGGGATCGCACAGAGGGAAAGTATGGCTTGGTCACTGGACTGGGTGAAGAATTACTTATTCTTCACCCTGGGTACTTAATAGACATATATATATATATATATATATATATATATATATATATATATATATATATATATATGACTTCTTTTTTATACTTCCGGGAGTATGTACTCCCATAAATTAAACTGCAGAAGGAAGGAGTACGTACTCGTGGGGGAACTAACCCACTTTTATGAGATGGAGCGTACCGCTTCGTTAGGGTTAGGCGACCCCTGGGCGATTGCCCAGCCGCCGCCGCCATCACCCGTCGGGCCGGCCGTCAGGCAGGTCGACATCGCTGCCACATGCGAGGCGTTGCATTGTGGCCCTGTTGCGGCTTCGTCCGCCTGTGACTTGGAGGGACGTGGAAGCGGAACTCGCGAGAAGGTTGTGATCAATTCTATGTCGTTTCAATCTGAGAAGCTCGACGGCGTGCTGCCTCTGGACTCCAAGTCCGTCGTCGCGGATCCTGTACTTGGTATGGGCATCGGCTCAACGTCGACATACATAAAGAAGTATAGGGCTCCCATACTGGGACAGATTGATCTGAGGGCGAGGGAGCCGCCTGACCCTGACACATTGCGCATCTCCAAGGGCGACCTGCTGTTGGGTTACTCGACGTGGTCCAAGCCGGCAACACCTCCAGCGTCGCTTTCGCTGATTCCTGTGGTGAACTTGGCAGCTGGTGGGGGCGAGAACGGGGCACCCGATGAGGGAGTTACCCGCCCGAAGCCAGCTACGGAGGAACCCCTGGATAAGCGAGCAGCGAACCTGGACCTGCACGCTTTGGAGATCGTTCAGGAACAACTTGTATGCAGCAAAGTACACGGAACAGCAGATGAGCAGGACGTCAGTGCCCAGGGAATTATCACATATGGTCAGACTATGGTTTGTGGGGATCAGTATCGGGGTAGGATGGAACAGTGGATTGTGGAAGAGGATTATGTGGCTGAATCGGTAACTGAAGTTGATCACTCTCTATCTGAGCATGTCAAAACCATACGCCTGAAATTAGCAATGGATATGATTCCGGTGCTGAGGGACTTGAGCAACGTGGTTGCCTCTTTTGCTAGCCTTGATACGGCCATGACGGCTGCGGAATTCGTACTTGGGAAACACATGGAAGCGGATAAGGAGCCGATAGTGTACCAAGGAGAGCAGCACAATGCGATGGTACTCTTTGCAAATGAGGCTGCAAGAGGCAGCCAAAAGAGAAGAAAGGTGGAGATGGACATGCAGATGGACGTCGAGACGGTGGACCAGCACACACAGTGGGAAGCGACCGGCCCTGGGGCTGCCAGTGACCTGACGGGGCCGAGTGTGGCGCCCCGTCAGGAGCAATGAATTGCCTCAGCTGGAACTGTCGGGGAGCGGCCAACAAACCGACAGTTCATGATTTGGTGGGCCTTGCGAGGACCGTCAAAGCTAAATTGGTATTTCTTAGTGAAACTAGAGTTAAAGCTGAAAAAGTCCGTCGGTTGAGAGGTAGACTGGGTCTAAGGGGTTTCGCAGGTTGTGACAGTAATGGTCTTAGTGGTGGTTTGGCTCTTTTTTGGTGTGATCAAATTTTCGTGGATGTTCAGGAAATTAACGAAAGATACATTGACGCTTATGTTCGTGTGTCCACAACTGACCCGCTTTGGCGTTTGACATGTGTGTATGGGGAACCGCGGGTGGAGAACCGACACTTGATGTGGGAGAAAATGGAAATGCTGAAAGCTCACTCACAGTTGCCATGGTGTGTGATAGGTAACTTTAACGAGGCTATGTGGTCGTTCGAGCATTTTTCTATCTCTCCAAGAGCAGAAAGGCAGATGCTTGCTTTCAGGGATACTTTGGAGATATGTGGCTTGTCAGACTTAGGGTTCGCCGGCCTACCGTTCACTTACGACAATAAGCAAGCTGGCCGGCGCAATGTGCGAGTCCGCCTTGATCGTGCAGTGGCTGACAATAGTTGGCGTGACATTTTTTCAGAGGCTCGGGTGGTACATCGAGTTAGCCCTTGCTCGGACCACTGCCCAATTGTTCTCCAGTGTGATAAAGAAAATGATCCAAAACCAAGGGTATGGCAGAGACGCTATGAAATTATGTGGGAAAGAGACTTGAGCTTGCCGGAAAGAATTCAGAATGTGTGGGCAAAGGTGGGCAAGAAAGTTCACCTGGGAGACGTCCGCCGAGGGCTGCATGAATTAATGGCTGCACTGCACCTATGGAGCAAAGCAAAATTCGGGAGCGTGATTAGGGACTTGGAGCAATCCCGGACAAGGCTTGAGGAGCTTATGAGGATGAATGCTGACCGCAATGAAATAAGGGACGTACAGGATCATATGAACGAGTTGCTCTACAGAGAAGAATTAATGTGGCTACAAAGGTCTCGTGTGGATTGGTTACGAGATGGGGATCGTACGAAATTCTTCCATCAAAGGGCTGTGTGGAGAGCAAAAAAGAACAAGGTAAAATTCCTCCTTGACGACGCAGGTAATAGGCATGAGAAACATGAGGAGATGGGCAGTTTGTTTGACTCTTTTTTTCAGTCTCTGTTCACATGCGATAAAAGCCTTGTGCAGCAACCCCTTGTGCAGCTCTTTGAACAGAAGGTCTCACAAGAAATGAATGACATGCTATGTGCAGAGTTTAGTGATAAGGAGATAGCTGACAGCTTGTTCCAGATCGGGCCCTTGAAGGCACCAAGTATTGATGGCTTCCCGGCACGGTTTTTTCACAGAAACTGGCTGACAGTCAAAGATGAAGTTATACATGCAGTCAAGGAATTTTTTCGTACGGGAGTGATGCCGGAGGGGGTGAATGACACGGTTATAGTGCTCATCCCAAAAGTGGATGATCCAATGAGGGTGACCGATTTCCGGCCAATTAGTCTCTGCAATGTCATCTATAAAATTGTGGCTAAATGTTTGGTGAATAGGTTGCGTCCCATTCTCGATGACATAATCTCCCCGCAACAAAGCGCCTTTGTCCCAGGAAGGATGATAACAGACAACGCCCTCCTGGCCTTTGAGTGCCTTCATTTTATGCAGCATGAAAAGAAAGTGGAGAACAGCTACTACGCGTACAAACTGGATTTGTCCAAAGCATATGACAGAGTGGATTGGGTCTTCTTGGAGCAAGCGATGCTAAAGTTAGGCTTCGCTCACCGGTGGGTTCAGTGGATCATGACATGTGTGGCCTCGATGAGATACTCCGTAAAATTTAATGGAGCCATCTTAGATTCATTTGCACCGTCACGTGGGCTACGGCAAGGTGACCCATTATCCCCTTTTTATTTCTATTTGTCGCTGATGGACTTTCTGCTTTGTTGAGACAAGGAATAGATAACCGTAACTTCCAAGCTCTAAAAGTTTGCCCAAGGGCTCCTGCTATCTCACACTTGCTTTTTGCGGATGATACATTGTTATTTTTCAAGGCAAACTAGGAGCAGGCTCGGTACATAAAAGGTGTGATTAATAGCTATGCACAGGCTATAGGGCAACTCATCAACCCACAGAAGTGCTCCATCCAATTTAGTGACGCATGTCCAGCCACGGTGCAGCAAATTATCAAGCAGGAACTTGAGGTGGTGCAGTCTGAATTTGAAGGTAAATACCTTGGCCTTCCAACCCCGGATGGAAGAATGCATAAAGGCAAGTTTCAGATGCTGCAAGCTAGTCTCACAAAAAGGATTGCGGCGTGGGGAGACACCATGTCACAGGCTGCAAAAGAAACTTTAATCAAAGCAGTCATGCAAGCTATCCCCACATACATCATGGGAGTGTTCAAATTACCAGTCTCTGTATGTGAGGACCTCACAAGATTGGTTAGAAATTTCTGGTGGGGGTCAAGGAATGGGCAGCGGAAAACCCATTGGAAGGCATGGGAAAAAATGATTGAGCCAAAGGGAAGGGGAGGACTCGGTTTCCGGGACTTCCGTATTTTTAACCAAGCCTTGCTCGCTCGTCAGGCTTGGAGACTACTCACAAAACCGAACTCCCTTTGTGCCCTCGTTTTAAAAGCGAGATACTATCCTAATGGTTCCCTAGTGGACACTGTTTTTTCAGGCAACGCTTCACCTACTTGGCATGCAATCGAACATGGAGTCGAGCTGTTGAAAAGGGGGCTCATCTGGCGAGTTGGCAATGGCGAGCAGGTGCGCATATGGCGTGACCCCTGGTTCCCCAGCCCACCATCCTATCGCCCAATAACAGTGCGTGCTGCGTGCCGCCTTCATCGAGTGAGCGAGCTGCTGGATGGGAATGGGCGCTGGATCCATGAACTAGTGCAGCGACACTTCCACCCAATCGATGCTACATGTATCATGCAGATCAAGGCTTCACCGACACACCAGGAAGACATTCTGGCATGGGCGCCGGATCCCCGTGGCATTTTCTCCGTGCGCAGCGTGTATCACCTCGGCGTCAACTTCTCTTCAAGCACCAACATGGGTGCAGCGAGCAGGGCACCGGACGGCACTCGTGCCGTCTGGAAGGCAGTGTGGGGGTGCCCTGCTCCCCCGAAGGTATGCACCTTTGCGTGGCGCCTAATAACCAATTCCCTAGCGACTATGGAGAATAAAGCTAAGAGAAATCTAGAAACCACTAATATTTGTTTGCTCTATGGAATGGAATCCGAGGATACATACCACGCGATGTGTAGGTGCCCTCTGGCTAGAATGCTTTGGGAAGCAATGGAGAAATCTGAATGCATGCCGAGACTCGAGAACGTCACCAATTCTGGAACGGAATGGGCTCTTCACTTCCTGAATCAATGCACTAAAGAGCAGCGGCTTCCAGTGATCATGACGTTGTGGCGTAACTGGCACGTCCGCAATGAAGTGGTTCATCATAAACCTGCCCCGACCATTGAAGCATCTCGCAGATTTTTGTGCAGCTACATCAAGAGTCTTCGTTGTATCCAGCAGCACCCTACTGAAGATGTAGTTAAAGGCAAGATGGTGAGTTGGTGACTGTGAACGGCCACGACAAGAGCAAAAAGAAGAAGCCAATAAACCCGAGTGCCTGCCCAAGACCGCCAGAACATTGGGCTAAACCTGCTGCTGGTTGGGCAAAGCTAAACGTTGATGGTGCTTGGAGGGAAGAGGATGGAACTGGTGGTGCTGGCATGGTCCTACGTGACCACAACGGCGCCATAATATTTGCTTCCTGCAGGTTGCTGACTAGCTGCGCGAGCGCTCTTGAGGCGGAGGTCGCCGCATGCATGGAAGGGGTGGCCTTAACACTTGAATGGAGCTCCCTGCCTTTCTCTCTGGAAACGGACAGCTTAGTCGCTGCTAATATGATCAAAGAAACTGAACAAAACAGGTCTCCAGTTGCTGCCATCGTTGGAGAGATCAAGTGGCTCCTTGCACTTGGTCGTCAACATGTGGTAACGCATGCTTGTAGGAGTAAAAATAAAGTTGCTCATGCTTTAGCCCAAATGGGGCGTTCTGAACCACGTACTGCAGTTTGGATACGCCATGGACCTGATGCAATTGGCGCACTGTGCCAACAGGATTGTAATGATCTCCTTTGATTAATACAATCCTCTTTATTCGCAAATATATATATATATATATATATATATATATATATATATATATAGACAAGGTATTACTTACCTTTGTTTCTCCTCGAGCTGCCTCTTCGCAAGGCCGAGCTCCTTCTCGGACTCTTCAAGGTCCTGCTTCAGTGCGGCGACCTCCGCAGTCAGTGCGGAAGGGGTCAGCAGTGAAGCCTGCATACGCATATAGACATACTTATATTAGACTCCTGCGGATATTATTTGATTCTCTATTCGGCTTTTCTTTGTGAACACCAAACAGAGCATCAGGGGCTACTGTCTATATGGTAATATTTTTCCTATATTTTAAATACTTATCTCAAAACCTGTTAAAAGGCTGGCACAGGCTTCAGTCAGTCCGCTCTTGGTGGACTGAACCTTCTTGATCACCGCACTCATAATAGTGTGGTGCTCTTCGTCGATGGAAGCGCCGCGAAGCGCTCCCAGCAGGTTGTCCGTTGCCTCTGGATGGACAGAGGTCACCGGCATAGGCGTCTTACCCCTTTTGGAAGGGAGCCGTCTGCCCGAGTCCGGAACCGTTGGAGGTTCCGGCGCAGTGTTCGGCTAAGAGCCGAACTTGGAGCCCCCAGGAGCCTTGCTCCCTTTGCTCCTGGAGTCCGGAAGGTCGCCTTGAGGCGCCTCCGGAATTGTCTCCCCCGGCTCGGTGCCCCTTGAGACAATACCTCGGCATTGTCCGTAGGGCAAGGGGAGGAGGCTGTCGGAAGTGGATCGCTATCCATATTCGACGAATCCAAGGAGCCGTCCGATGAGGATATGTCGATACGAGCTTGGGGTGGTCTGCATAATCATATTCGGCGTCAGGAGAAGCAGTGCGACAAAGGTATGCTATGAGTTACTCTAGTATCCGAATACTTACGACTTTTCCAGGGGCTTGGCCCTGAGCAGACACTCTTCTTCGCCTTCGGCGGCGGTGGTGGAGCAGTCCGGAAGGAAAGTCCTTCCTTTCTTGGACCCTTCGGCCTCCCCGGTTGGGGCGTCCTTCCTTTTCTTGTCTCCCTCGGCTGGAGGGGGAGCATCTTCATCTTCCTCCCTGTCTTCATGCAAGGAGGGCGTCGCGGAGTTATCGGACGATGAGTCCGATATCACCTGGCGCCGGGAACTCTTTCGGGTTCCCTTGGCCTTCTTCTTGGTCTTCTATAAGGAGCCGGAGTCAGCATCTCCGTCAGGAGAGCGTCCGCGGTGTCTTCGGGCAGGGGGGCCGGACAGTCGATCTACTCCGATGCCTCCACCCAGTCCTGTTAAAGGCATGAGAGCTCAGACCCCGCACATGGTTAAGCTATGGGAAATAAATATCCTACCAAATGTGCAGAACTTACTGGATTCGCAGGGCGCTTCGCGCTTAGCCCGCGGTCCTCGGTGAGAGAGGGAGGGACCTCGGCGCCCTTGAATTGCACCCTCCAGACGTCTTTGTGCGTCGTGTTGAAGAGCTCGCTTAGAGTCTGGTGCCGGGTCGGGTCGAACTCCCATAAGTTGAAATCCCGTTGCTGACACGGGAGGATCCGGCGGAAGAGCATGACTTGGACTATGTTGACAAGCTTAAGTTTCTTGCTTGTCATGCTCCGAATACATTTCTGGAGTCCGTCCAGCTCCACCGATGAACCCCAGGACAGGCCCTTCTCCTTCCAGGAAGTGAGCCGCGTGGGGATTCCGAATCGAAACCCGGGGGCCGCCACCCAGTTGGTGTCGCGCGGCTCAGTGATGTAGAACCACCACGACTGCCACCCCTTTACAGTCTCCACGAAGGAGCCCTCGAGCCATGCAATGTTGGGCATTTTTTCCACCATGGCTCCGCCGCATTCCGCTTGTTGGCCACCTACAACCTTCGGCTTGATATTGAAGGTCTTCAGCCATACACTGAAGTGGGGTCGGATGCGGAGGAAAGCCTCGCACACGACGATGAACGCCGAGATGTTGAGGATGAAGTTCGGGGCCAGATCGTGGAAGTCCAGCCCATAATAGAACATGAGGCTACGGACAAATGGATGGACGGGAAACCCCAGTCCGCGGACGAAGTGGGGGAGGAAGACCACCCTCTCGTGGGGTTCAGGGGTAGGGATGACCTGCCCCGCGGCTGGCAGCCAGTGCGCGATGTCCGCGGCTAAGTATCCGGCTCCGCGCAACTTTTTGATGTGCCCCTCCGTGACGGAGGAGGCCATCCACTTGCCTCCCGCTCTAGACATGTTTTGGAGAGAGTTGAGGAGGAGGATGCGGACTTGGGCGCTGGAGCTCGAGTGCGCGAGAATGGATGAGCAAGGAGGAAGAAGGCATGGGTAGAAAAAGGTGAGATCTTATCCCTTTATAAGGGCGGACTAAACTATGCGCCCCCACTAGCCTGGTAAAACTCGCTTATCCCCCAAGTGCCGTAATTGATGGCGCGGTTGGGTTACCCACGTCCGTATTGATGAGAATCCCGTAATAAGGGGAACACGATCTCTGCTTCGACAAGACGTGTCAAGAAACCGCTTCACGTTATGTGCGGGGCTGGTTAAAGAAAAACGGTTCAAATAATTACCGGGCCATGGCGTGATGTCATGCTGCCAAAACGTGTCAGCAGATTAGATTTGTGGTAATATTATTCTCTCTATGGTGGTATGTGGAACTTATTTTGCAGGGTCGGACACTATCCTTGTATTCAAAATCTTCTGTGGTGTATTCGGAGGAGGAACCCGCCTTGCAATGCCGAAGACAACACTGCGCGCCGAACTCATCGCCATTGAAGCTTGGTTCAGGGGCTACTGAGGGAGTCCTGGATTAGGGGGTCTCCGGACAGCCGGACTATATCCTTTGGCCGGACTATTGGACTATGAAGATACAACATTGAAGACTTCGTCCCGTGTCCGGATGGGACTCTACCTGGCATGGAAGGCAAGCTAGGCAATACGGATATGTATATCTCCTTTGTAACTGACCTTGTGTAACCCTAGCCCCCTCCGGTGTCTATATAAACCGGAGGGTTTTAGTCCGTAGGACGACAGACAATCATACCATAGGCTAGCTTCTAGGGTTTAGCCTCTCCGATCTCGTGGCAGATCAACTCTTGTACTACTCATATTATCAAGAATAATCAAGCAGGACGTAGGGTTTTACCTCCATCAAGAGGGCCCGAACCTGGGTAAAACATCGTGTCCCCTGCCTCCTGTTACCAACCGCCTTAGACGCACAGTTTGGGACCCCCTACCCGAGATCCGCCGGTTTTGACACCGACAACGAGCATGAGGACGAGTAGCGCCCATATACTCTGTGGCGCCTGGCAACTAATTCCGATGGATCACCTCTTCTTGTCTATATACAGCCCACTGATGATGTTACTGCTAAGGAAGCAGGTGTAGTCTCCCATGGTCGCACTCCCCGGACCTATTCCAACACCCGTTGCATGGTATTCGGGATGGATACTAGTGTGCTAGCGCCAACTCCTTCTCCGTGGTACAGAATTGATAGTCTTGGAGAAAACTCGCTCTTCCTTAGACAAAACTATCCGATGGTGGTGAAAGGCGATCCAACTGATGTTGACAAAACGTTAACAGTACCATTTATGAGAAGCAACTATGTCTATACCTCGGACATTTGGGTGGTTCCTGTTGGAAATATGCCCTAGAGGCAATAATAAATTGGTTATTATTATATTTCCTTGTTCATGATAATCGTTTATTATCCATGCTAGAATTGTATTGATAGGAAACTCAGATACATGTGTGGATACATAGACAACACCATGTCCCTAGTAAGCCTCTACTTGACTAGCTCGTTGATCAATAGATGGTTACAGTTTCCTGACCATGGACATTGGATGTCGTTGATAAGGGGATCACATCATTAGGAGAATGATGTGATGGACAAGACCCAATCCTAAGCCTAACACAAAGATCGTATAGTTCGTATGCTAAAGCTTTTCTAATGTCAAGTATCATTTCCTTAGACCATGAGATTGTGCAACTCCCAGATACCGTAGGAGTGCTTTGGGTGTGCCAAACGTCACAACGTAACTGGGTGGCTATAAAGGTTCACTACAGGTATCTCCGAAAGTGTCTGTTAGGTTGGCACGAATCGAGACTGGGATTTTTCACTCCGTGTAATGGAGAGGTATCTCTGGGCCCACTCGGTAGGACATCATCAAAATGTGCACAATGTGACCAAGGAGTTGATCACAGGATGATGTGTTACGGAACGAGTAAAGAGACCTGCCGGTAATGAGATTGAACAAGGTATCGGGATACCCACGATCGAATCTCGGGCAAGTACAATACCGCTGGACAAAGGGAATTGAATACGGGATTAATTGAATCCTCGACATCGTGGTTCATCCAATGAGATCATCGTGGAACATGTGGGAGCCAACATGGGTATCTAGATCCCGTTGTTGGTTATTGGCCGGAGAGTTGTCTCGGTCATGTCTGCATGGTTCCCGAACCCGTAGGATCTACACACTTAAGGTTCGATGACGCTAGGGTTATTAGGAAGACTTGTATGTGATTACCGAATGTTGTTCGGAGTCCCGGATGAGATCTCGGACGTCACGAGGAGTTCCAGAATGGTCCGGAGGTAAATATTTATATATGGAAAGTTGTTGTTCGGGTTCCGGGAAAAGTTCGATTTTTTGCGGTATTGTACCGAGAAGGTTCCGGAGGGGTCCGGAGGTCCGGAAAATGTTCCACCACGTCCAATACAGCAGCATGGGCTGTAGGGGGCGCCCTAACCTTAATGGGCCAAGGGCACCAGCCCCCCAAGGCCCATGCGCATGGGAGAGGGGAAACCCTAAGGGGGAGGGCCTCCACTTGACTTGGGAGGCACTCCTCCCCCCTTGGCCGCCGCCCCCAAACCTAGATGGGATCTAGGGGGGCGGCCCCCTCTCTCCCCACCTATAAATAGTGGAGGGGTGGGAGGGCGGCCACACCCTTGAACCTGGCGCAGCCCCTCCCCTCCAATACCTCTCCTCCTCCGCATGAGCTTGGCGAAGCCCTGCTAGAGAACTGCCACTCCATCACCACCACGCCGTCGTGCTGCTGTTGGACTCTCTTCCTCAGCCTCTCCCTCCTCCTTGCTGGATCAAGGCGTGGGAGACGTCTCCGTTCTGTACGTGTGTTGAACGCGGAGGTGTCGTCCATTCGGCGCTAGGATCATCGGTGATTTGGATCATGACGAGTACGACTCCATCAACCCCGTTCACTTGAACGCTTCCGCTTAGCGATCTACAATGGTATGTAGATGCACTCTCCTTCCCCTCGTTGCTAGATTACTCCATAGATTGATCTTGGTGATGCGTAGAAAATTTTAAATTTCTGCTTCGATCCCCAAAAGTGGCATCATGAGCTAGGTCTATGTGTAGTTTCTATGCACGAGTAGAGTTTTTGTGCGCGTCGATTTTGTCAATTTACTTGCTGTTACTAGTCTTATCTTGATTCGGCGGCATCGTGGGATGAAGCGGCCCGGACCGACCTTACACGTACTCTTACGTGAGACTGGTTCCACCGACTGACATGCACTAGTTGCATAAGGTGGCTAGCGGGTGTCTCTCTCTCCCACTTTAGTCGGATCGGATTCGATGAAAACGGTCCTTATGAAGGGTAAATAGAAATTGGCATATCACGTTGTGGTTTTGGCGTAGGTAAGAAACGTTCTTGCTAGAAACCTATAGCAGCCACGTAAAAACTTGCAACAATAATTAGAGGACGTCTAACTTGTTTTTGCAGCATGTGCTGTGTGATGTGATATGGCCAAAAGGATGTGATGAATGATATATGTGATGTATGAGATTGATCATGTTCTTGTAATAGGAATCGCGACTTGCATGTCGATGAGTATGACAATCGGCAGGAGCCATAGGAGTTGTCTTAATTTATCTATGACCCGTGTGTCAACATAAATGTCATCTAATTACTTTACTTTATTGCTAAAGCGTTAGCCATAGTAGTAGAAGTAATAGATGATGAGACAAATTCAAGAAGACACGATGATGGAGATCATGGTGTCATGCCGGTGACAACGATGATCATGGAGCCCCGAAGATGGAGATCAAAAGGAGAAAAATGATATTGGCCATATCATGTCACTATTTGATTGCATGTGATGTTTATCATGTTTTACATCCTATTTGCTTAGAATGACGGTAGCTTAAATAAGATGATCCCTCACTAAAATTTCAAGAAAAGTGTTCCCCCTAACTGTGCACTGTTGCGAAGGTTCGTTGTTCGAGGCACCACGTGATGATCGGGTGTGATAGATTCTAACGTTCGAATACAACGGGTGTTGACAAGCCTACATGGCCTCGGGACACATGCGAAACACTTAGGTTGACTTGACGAGCCTAGCATGTACAGACATGGCCTCGGAACACGAAAGACTGAAAGGTCGAACATGAGTCATATAGAAGATACGATCAACATGAGATGTTCACCGTTGATGACTAGTCCGTCTCACGTGATGATCGGACACGGCCTAGTCGATTCGGATCATGTTTCACTTAGATGACTAGAAGGATGTCTATCTGAGTGGGAGTTCATTAAATAATTTGATTAGATGAACTCAATTATCATGAACATAGTCTAAATTGTCTTTGCAAATATGTTGTAGATGAATAGCTCACGTTGTAGCTCCTTATTTCAATACGTTCCTAGAGAAATACCAAGTTGAAAGATATTGTAAGCAATGATGCGGACTAGGTCCGTAGTCCGAGGAGTGTCCTCACTGCCACGCAGAAGGCTTACGTCCTTGATGCACCGCTCGATGTGCAAACCCCTACAACGTTGTCTGTGGATGTTGTGAAGACTTGATAGACACATCATGATGACTACTTGATAGTTTAGTGCACCATACTTTACGGCTTAGAATCGGGATTCCAATGACGTTTTGAATGCCATAGAACATATGAGATGTTCCAAGAGCTGAAATTGGGATTTCAGGCTCATGCCCGTGTTGAGAGGTGTGAGACCTCTGACAAGTTCTTTTGCCAACAAGGTGGAGGAGAATAGCTCAGCTAGTGAGCATGTGCTCAGAATTTCTGGGTGCTACAATCACTTAAATCAAGTGGGAGTTAAACTTCCAGATAAGATAGTGATTGATAGAGTTCTCTAGACACTATCACTAAGCTACTAGATCTTCGTGATGAACTATGACATGCAAGGGATGGAGTTGATCCCGGAGCTGTTCGCGGTGCTTAAGACCGCAAAAGGTAGAAATCAAGAAGGAGCATCAAGTGTTGATGGTTTAACAAGACCACTGGTTTCAAGAAGGGCAAGGGCTAGAAGGGAAACTTCATGGATGGCAAACCAGTTGCCGCTCCAGTGAAGGAACCCAAGGTTGAACCCAAACCCGAGACTAAGTGCTTCTATTGTAAGGGGAACGGTCACTGGTAGCAGAATTACCCCAAATGCATGGTAGATAAGAAGGCTGGAAACTTCAACAAAGTATATACGTGTTATTAATGTGTACCTCACTAGTACTCCTGGTAGCACCTGGGTATTGGATACCGGTTCAGTTGCTATCATTGGTGACATGAAGCAAAAGCTACGGACTAAACGGAGACTGGCTGAGGGCGAGGTGACGATGTGTGTTGGAAGTGTTTCCAAAGTTGATGAGATCACCATCGCACGCTCCATCTGCCTTCGGGATTAGTATTGAACCTAGATAAATGTTATCAGGTGTCTACGTTGAGCATGAATATGATTAGATCATGTTCATTGCAATACGGTTATTCATTTAAATTAGAGAATAATGGTTATTCTGTTTACATGAATAATACCTTTCATGGTCATGCACCCTATGTGAATGGTTCATTGAATCTCGGTCGTGGTGATACACATGTTCACGCCAAAAGATGTAGAGTTAATAATGATAGTACCACTTTCTTGTGGCACTGCCGCTTAGGTCATATTGGCCTAAGATGCATGAAGAAACTCCAGGTTGATGGATGTTTGGAGTCACTTGATTTTGAATCACTTGACACATGTGAGCCATGCCTCATGGGCAGGATGACTAAGACCCCGTTTTCAGGTACAATGAAACGGGCAAGTGACTTGTTGGAAATCATGCATGCTGATGCGTGTGATCCAATGAGAATTGAAGCGTGCGGTGGATATCGCTATTTTCTCATCTTCTCTGGCGATTTGGGTAGATATAGGTATATATACTTAATGAAGCACAAGTCTGGAACGTTTGAAAAGTTCAAGCGATTTCAGAGTGAAGTTAAGAATCATCATAACAATAAGATCATGTTCCTACGATCTGATAAAAAAAGGGGATTTTCTGAGTTATGAGTTTGGCAATCACTTAAGACATTGTGGAATTGTTTCACAATTGAAGCCACCTGGAACACCACAAGGTAATGGTGTGTCCAGATGTCGTAATCGAACCCTATGAGATATGGTGCGATCTATGATGTCTCTTACCAATCTACCGTTTTGAGGTTATGCGTTAGAGACAACTGCATTCACTTTAGATAGGACACCATCTAAGTCCGTTGAGACGACGTCATTGGTTTGGCAAGAAACCAAAGTTGTTGTTTCTTAATGTTTGGGGATGTGATGCTTAGGGCTTCAGCCGGAGAAGCTCGAACCCAAAGCGGATAAACACATCTTCATAAGATACCCAAGGGTGACAGTTGGGTATACCTTCTATCTCAGATCCAAGGGCAAATTGTTTGTCGCTAAGAACGGGTCCTTTCTCGAGAAGGAGTTTCTCTCGAAAGAATTAAGTGGGAGGAAGATAGAACTTGATGAGCTTGTCGAACCTTTACTTCAACCAGAGAGTGATGCAACACAGAAAGATGTTTTCTGTGGCGCCTACATCTGTTGAAGAGGAAGTTAATGATAGTGATCATGAAGCTTCGGATCAAGTTGCTATCGAACATCGTACGTCGACAAGGATATGTACTACTCCTGAGTGGTACGGTAATCCTGTCTTAGATATCATGTTGTTAGACAACAATGAACCTACAAGCTATGGAGAAGCGATGGTGGGCCCGTATTCCGACAAATGGTTAGAAGCCATGAAATCCGAGATAGGATCCATATATCAGAACAAAGTATGGACTTTGGTGGACTTGCCCGATGATCGGCAAGCCATTGAGATAAATGGATCTTTAAGAAGAAGACGAACGTGGGCGGTAATGTTACCGTCTATGAAGCTCAACTTGTGGGAAAGAGTCTTTTCAAAAGTTCAAGGAGTTGACTACGATGAGAATTTCTCACCCGTAGCGATGCTTAAGTCCGTCGGAATCATGTTAGCATTAGCTGTATTTTTCGATTATGAAATCTTACAGATGGATGTCAAAACAAGTTTTCTTACCAGTTTTCGTAAGAAAAGTTGTATGCGATACAATAAAAGGTTTTGTCAATCCTAAGGATGCTAAAAGGTATGCTGGCTCCAGCAATCCTTCTATGGACTAGAGCAAGCATCTTGGAATCGGAATATATGTTTTGATGGAGTGATCAAAGCCTTTAGGTTTATACAATGTTTGCTAGAAACTTGTATTTACAAGAAAGTGAGTGGGAGCACTACAACATTTCTGATAAATATATGTGGATGACATATTGTTGATCCGAAATAATGTAGAATTTCTGGAAAGCATAAATGGTCGTTTGAAGGGTATTTTTCAAAGGAAGACCTGGATAAAGCTGCTTGGGCATCAAGATCTATAAAGATAGATCAAAAACGCCTGATGATACTTTCAAAGAACGCACACCTTGACATGTTTTTGAGGGAGTTCAAAATAGATCAGTCAAAGAAGGGGTTCTTACCTGAGTTGTAGGGTGTGAAGTTGAGTAAGACTCGAAGATTGACCACGACAGAAGAAAGAGGAAGGGCGAAGGTCGTCCCCTATGCTTTTGTCATAGGCTCTATACGGTATGCCATGCTGAGTACTGCACCAGATGTGTGCCTTGCCACATGTCTGGCAAGAGGGTACAAAGGTGATCTAGGAGTAGATCACTAGATAGCGGTCAAAATTATCCTTAGAGGAATAAGGAAATGTTTCTTAGTTATGGAGGTGATAAAGAGTTCGACATAAAGAGTTACGTCGATGCAAGCTTAACACCTATCCGGATAGCTCTGAGTAGAGATACCGGATACGTATAATGGAGCAATAATTTGGAATAGCTCCAAGCGGAACGTGGTAGAAGCATCTATGATATAAAGTTTTGCGAAATACATAGGGATCTGAATATGGCAAGACCCGTTGACTACAACCTATCTCACAAGCATAACATGATCAAACCCAGAACTCATTGAGTATTAATCACATAGTGATATGAACTAGATTAGTGACTCTAGTAAACTCTTTGGATGTTGGTCACATGGCGATGTGACCTGTGAGTGTTAATCACATGGCGATGTGAACTAGATTATTGACTCTAGTGCAAGTGGGAGACTGTTGGAAATATGCCCTAGAGGCAATAATAAATTGGTTATTATTATATTTCTTTGTTCATGATAATCGTTTATTATCCATGCTAGAATTGTATTGATAGGAAACTCAGATACATGTGTGGATACATAGACAACACCATGTCCCTAGTAAGCCTCTACTTGACTAGCTCGTTGATCAATAGATGTTTACGGTTTCCTGACCATGGACATTGGATGTCGTTGATAAGGGGATCACATCATTAGGAGAATGATGTGATGGACAAGACCCAATCCTAAGCCTAGCACAAATATCGTGTAGTTCGTATGCTAAAGCTTTTCTAATGTAAAGTATCATTTCCTTAGACCATGAGATTGTGCAACTCCCGGATACCCTAGGAGTGCTTTGGGTGTGCCAAACGTCACAATGTAACTGGGTGGCTATAAAGGTTCACTACAGGTATCTCCGAAAGTGTCTGTTGGGTTGGCACGAATCGAGACTGGGATTTGTCACTCCGTGTAACGGAGAGGTATCTCCGGGCCCACTCAGTAGGACATCATCATAATGTGCACAATGTGACCAAGGAGTTGATCACGGGATGATGTGTTACGGAACGAGTAAAGATACTTGCCGGTAACGAGATTGAACAAGGTATCGGGACACCGACGATCGAATCTCGGGCAAGTACAATACCGCTGGACAAAGGGAATTGAATACGGGATTGATTGAATCCTCGACATCGTGGTTCACCCGATGAGATCATCGTGGAACATGTGGGAGCCAACATGGGTATCCAGATCCCGCTGTTGGTTATTGGCTGGAGAGTTGTCTCGGTCATGTCTGCATGTTTCCCGAACCCGTAGGGTCTGCACACTTAAGGTTCGATGACGCTAGGGTTATTAGGAAGACTTGTATGTGATTACCGAATGTTGTTTGGAGTCCCGGATGAGATCCCGGATGTCACGAGGAGTTCCGGAATGGTCCGGAGGTAAAGATTTATATATGGAAAGTTGTTGTTCGGGTTCCGGGAAAAGTTCGGTTTTTCCAGTATTGTATCGGGAAGGTTCCGGAGGATTCCGGAGGTGTCCGGAGGTCAAGAAAATGTTCCAGCACGTCCAATACAGTAGCATGGGCTGTAGGGGGGGCGCCCTAACCTTAATGGGACAAGGGCACTAGCCCCCCCAAGGCCCATGCGCATGGGAGAGGGGAAACCCTAAGGGGGAGGGCCTCCACTTGACTTGGGAGGCACTCCTCCCCCCTTGGCTGCCGCCCCCAACCCTAGATGGGATCTAGGGGCCCGGCCCCCTCTCTCCCCACCTATAAATAGTGGAGGGGTGGGAGGGCGGCCACACCCTTGAACCTGGCGCAGGCCCTCCCCTCCAATACCTCTCCTCCTCCGCGTGAGCTTGGCGAAGCCCTGCCGGAGAACTGCCACTCCATCACCACCATGCCATCATGCTGTTGTTGGACTCTCTTCCTCAACCTCTCCCTCTTCCTTGCTAGATCAAGGCGTGGGAGACGTCTCCATTCCGTACGTGTGTTGAACGCGGAGGTGCTGTCCGTTCGGCGCTAGGATCATCGGTGATTTGGATCACGACGAGTACGACTCCATCAACCCCGTTCACTTGAACGCTTCCGCTTAGCAATCTACAAGGGTATGTAGATGCACTCTCCTTCCCCTTGTTACTAGATTACTCCATAGATTGATCTTGATGATGCGTAGAAAATTTTAAATTTCTGCTTCGATCCCCAACAGTTCCCTACCCTGGTCCTGATATAGTAGGCCGCTTCAGCCTGGATGATCAGTCCTGCGTTGGTTTCCAGATCGACAATTGATGGCCCGTCCCAGAGAATCACTTGTGGTTCAAAGCAAGCGTTTCCAACGCCGAGGAATCATTGAGTTGAAGTTCATTTCATTGCTTGTTATTTGTTGTGTGGTGAAAACTTTAGTATTTATAATGTATCCTCATTGTCGATGTGGGTTGATGACCTGTTGTATGTAATAAAATGATATGCATGTGATAAACTTACTAAATTTAGGAATGGCTTTCAAGTCGCTTCTCTGAGTGAGTGGTGCGACGAGGCAAAAAAATATTTTCCGAATACATTATTGTACGTTCATTGCAACATGTTGTCGGATGAGGCCAATCAACAATAGTAGTACACTATTTGTACTAGCTTCACATGCTTCACGCGTCGGGCGGGTGTTTTTACTGTAGTCATATGTTAATGTGTTCGCTGTACGTAACCAGCACCTCGAATCCTCGATACTAGTACTATATAGTAGGAGTAAGTAGTAGGAGTAGTAGGGTGGCATGGGCCAGAACAAGCATTCACGTCCAGGAGTACGGCACACGCCACCACCACGACATCCATCTGACACCATATTATTTCTTGGAGTCCATGCTAGAGCAATCTCTTCAACCTCATCGTTTCTCTAACTTCAGCCATCGCGCGGCGGGCGAGGTGGGGGTTTGCCGATAGTCGGTTTCCTTAACTGCGGTCCCACTTGTAAGGCCAACTCCAACGCACGACCCCAAACGGACCTCCGTTTTGCATGAACTCCAATGATAATTTTGACTAGAAAAGCAAGACCAAAGAAAACAAGAACCACAAGAATACACATTTTACTACTCCTGTAAGTTGGATTAGTGCCTTCTCGATGCATTCATTGTTGATCTGCGGAGGCTCGATCTTGCATGCTTCTTTCTTCTTCGAGTGTAAAGAAGTAGACGTTGCTTCCTCGCATCTAGTCTCATGTCTAGCCTCTATTCTAGTACGAGTATCAACAAGTGCACCAATCTCATCTCTAGCCTCTGTGCTAGCTAAAAGTGATAGAACATCTACTAAATTGCGCTCTATCAATATATGCATGTACTCTTCTTCCCAATACAAAAACTTGCATCCATTCTACTCCCTCCGTTGCACAATACATGCCTTCTATTTGTAAAAATATATATGTATCTAGACATGTTTTAGTATATAGGTACATACATTTTTGGACAAATGGAAGTCAAGTATTTTGGAATGGAGGGAGTACACAATAAAAATTTTAAGTTAGCACAACTAGTCTAATCCGAGAGCACAACCAAAGATTTGGTCGGGTTCTTCCTCCTTTTGCCGACACGTGGGACATCCAGCATCCAGGTCGTGTCATGAAAGAAAATAGAGTGGTAGTTGAAGCCACGAGATGTGCATCTTGGGTTAAACTGTAAATAGAATCTTACTACTCTTGAGTAACTCCAAAAGCGGCCACCGAAGATCTTTATTGGATTTGTTTTTCATCACCAGCACGTCGAGGTGAAAGATGTGCAGGTTCAGTGGGTCCTCTTGCGTTTTCACTGACATGTGCGGCCGCATGTGAGCAAACAGACGATGGGCTCCGCGTGTCCGCTGGCTGGCTGAGAAGAGAGATAGAGGAGGGCTAAGCACGGACTGCAAGAAATTTGTTCTACGTACCTCGATATAGGCTCGATATAGTGGGGTGGCATGGGCCATAACTAGCATTCATGTCTAGCAGTACGGCACACGCCACCCACACGAGTCCCATCCGACACCAATTTTCTTGGAGTCCATGCTACAGCCATCTCTTCTCCCTCCTGTTTTCTCAACCATCGCGCGGTGGGCGGGGTGGGGGTTTGCCGATAGTCGGTTTGCTCAATTGCGGTCCCACTTGTAAGTGAAAATGCAACACCGCACGCATTCCCGCTTGAGCGGCATACCAGACCAACCGTGTGGGGGTGCGACGCAAACACGGCAGGCTTTTCCTTTTGAACTCGTAACTTGTAAAATTTGGTTCTGCTCCATGGCGCGACCAATAGATAGAAAATAACGATTTTGCCTAGAGTAATGAGAAGTTTGGTTCTGGCGCCGTTCATGCATGGAGTACGTACAAAAATTATGAATTTGATGCGAAAGGTAAGATATTTACTGTAATATCATATACTACTACATGGATTTGACGGAAAGATAAAAATACATATGATCCATCAACGACATCCTCACGCCCTAGTGCGCCGGGTCACCAACCGACGTGTGAGGAGCAGCGGCGTTGGTGGCGAGCTCAACATGCTTCTGAACAGTGTCGTCCAAGGTTGCCCTGCGGTCCAAGAAGGCCAGCGTCCTATCGTCCTCCTCTTGCATGTAGTAGTCCTTGTGGACGATTTGCGCGTAGACGTGGGTGATTATGTCGATGGTGTCTTGCTACGCCAGGCGCTGCGCGGCGAGCGCGACCTCGACCTCGAGGTGGACATTCTTCGGCGCGATGACGGGCAGTCGCAGGGCCACCAGTGCGTCGAAGAGGTTGTCACCATACTGGCCGTTGAGGGTGGCGGGCATCGCAGAGCCTGGGCGCGTTGGCTAGAGGCTTACGTCAAAGTCGTCCGCAAGCTTCTTGACGACGGTGAACTTGTCAAGGAAACCGACGAGGACCTCGTCGAACAAGGAGACAAAGCTGTCGTCCAAGCGGCCCCTCGCCCTGGCGACTCAAGCAATACTACCTGGAGACGTTCCTCGGTGTCGGGCCGCAGTCCGGCGTCGTGGACCATCTGGCATAGCCGGCTGATGCTTGCGCTCATCGCCTCCATGGGTCTAGCTTAGCTTCTAGTCAACTGATCTTGGGATTCGAGTGATCACTCTTGCCCTTGGTTAGCATGCGTAGGTGCGTAGGATTTCATACTACTCCTCGGCCCTCTATTGCACCTGCCTTTGGCTGTATGATAGGTGGGCCAGCCACCCCCTGGGCCCACGTGTCATTCACCCAAAGGCAATTGCCGTAAGTCAATGAAGCTGCGTCCCCCTCCATGCCGGTGCAGTATAGTCATCTCACCGGACCTCTAGTTGGGGCCAAACGAGAGAAGTTTGATGTTTACTGGTTTATTGGTCCCCTTTGCATTTTGCGCCAAGTTTTGACCTTTGATTTAACTAATAAAATGTTAATGCATGTAAACAAAAATGTTGTGTAAGTCACCTTACAAAAACCAAATAATCCCAAAATACTTAGGCATGGTGCATTAACTCCCTCCTTGTTTCTTATTTCGTGACATATCAACCAATGAGAGATGTGGGCCGTGCATGCTTTCAATGACTTGAGACTACCAAACATGACATGCAGTGTTTAGTTCATTGCATGTAATCCTGTTAGTACTCTAGTTAGCAAAAAAACATTAAGTTCTCTCGCCGATAGGAATAAAACACCATGTATTTATTTAGAGAGGGAGTAGTACATTTTTTGTGACATGCATTACTAGATATTGCTAGTCAAATACTAAAATCCAGATGGACGTGGCAGTACTCCTAAATCCAGATGGTGGTTCTACTAGTACTAGTAGTAGTACTACCAATGTAGTAGTAGGAGTACTAGCACTGTACTACCCGCTGGTCAAATTATTATGTGATGCTCCTCACAGTGAAGTGACAAGACCCTATGCCGGAGATGACACCTGAGTATAGGCGCCGTGTTCAGCATACCATAGTCAGCCTCACCGTCTGCAGTCACTATCATCATGGCTGTAGAGCTAGCCTGCTTACAACTAGCCCTGTTCGACATAATTTCCCATGCGTAGATGCCCGTGCATTGCACGGAACACCAAGATTGGGGGTGGACGGCTCCGGCAGTGGCCATCGCGCCAGATTTTTCCATGGCCTTCTAGATGTGGTGGGGAGGAGACAAGGTTGATTGTGAGATACAAGGAGTTGTTTGTAAATAGGGAACAAGTGCGGGCATCTTTTGCAAATGGAGAAGCTTGGTTTGTATGCGTCAGATCTAGATCCAACGGCTATTGGTGAAAGAGGGGAGGCACAACATCATCACCAACTTAGGACCTGTTTGATTCGCAGGATTTTGAAAACGTAGGAATAGGACACGGCAATATTATAAGTTTCAAACTGATATTACAAATGTTAGGAGTAATGCTGCACCTACAAAGAGGGAATTACTAGGAAGTTTACGTAAGAACTTTCGTTACTTTAGGTGGATGCAGCATTATCGTACAAACTAAAATCCACCGCCCTGACAAGTCACTAATGGGCAAATAAGTTTTCGAGTCTCTGGCCACTTGATGTTTCAAAAACAAATTCAGCTTCTGGGGAGACTTTGTCATTTAGGCTTGGACGCTTGCGGTGATCAGCACGCCATTCATTGTTGCGCCAGAGAACGCCAAACCTCATTACCTTGAGCACACTTGCCTCCAGAACAAAGAACCTAGCCAATTTAATCTCAGATGTGCTGCCTCGGTAGTCGATCAAATCAATCTCTGTAAGATGGAGATCAAGGCATTCGATGAGATTGTTATAGTGCAACACATTTTTCACTTTCGGGTCTTTTTTATCTGCAAAAGAAGAGAACATATTAGAGCAGCTGGCTGCATAAGATTGTCATGTCATCAAGAGGTACCAATATCATTCGCTCATACCATAGGGTTGGCTGTCTAGTGATATTTTTTCACTCTCTCCCTCTCTCTCTCCCTCTCTCTCTCTTTTTGTTTCCTCTCATTTAACTAGGAGCACGTGAAGAGCTTGGGCATTTGTTGCCTTCCACTATGTGGCCGATGCCATATTTCGTAAAAGTATGCCACATAATATGATGTCAAATCAAAAGATTTTGGCACCGCTCTCGCGATGTGAGAGAGTTGGCACCGCTGTGCACACAGACCCACATGTATAAACAAATCAATCAAACCAACTACACCAGCCTCTCACTCTCCCAAACAAGTGTTTTTATTGCCTCAGTCCTCTCTCTCTGTCCCACACAGTGTTTTTTCATTGCGTGAGTTAACTTGGCACCGGAGCAAAGTAGGTGATCCAGATTGGGGCACCAGGTGAGCAATGGAGGGGCATCGATGCCAAATGCATCACAAGTGAATTTGGCACATGTTTTGGCCTACATAACCCACTTTTGTACTCCCTCCGTCCCAAAATTCTTGTCTTAAATTTGTCTAAATACGTATGTATCTAGTTACATTTTAGTGTTAGATACATCCGTATCTTAACAAATGTAAGACAAGAATTTTGGGACGGAGGGAATACTACCTCGTATTTAGTATAAAATTTTGACCATAGATTTACCTAAGAAAATGCCAATGCATGTCACTAAAAATTACACCATTTGAAATTATGTTCAAATACGAATCCAATGATATAGTTCTTAGTGACATGCATTAACATTTTGTCAGTTAAATCTATGGTCAAATTTTGATACTACAAAATTGGAAGAGTAAACCAGGACGGAGGTAGTACTTGCTCTTAGGGTAACCATAGAGTTACTGGAGTAGTCTAAGTTACTTTCCACTATGACTAGCCTAGGCTACTATAGTAGTACAGCATAAAAACAATGCAGGTGATCACGTGAGGAAAAAATACTAAAAACATTTCTTTCGGTGCGATGCGTAGATGCAGTTTTGAACACTACACTTGTCATCGTAATTTGGGAAAATTACGAAAAACTTGAGCTGCGTTGTGATTACCGTTTACTTATAGGAAAGAAGTTTCACCTCAATGAGTAGCTTCTCCATGCATGGAAAGCATGTAAGGAATCCAACAACTTGATCCAGATTGGGGCCGATAGATTTTAGTGCTAAGATCTTCACTGTGCGCATGGACTGGGTCAAGCTTCTGGGAATCATTTTCTGGAAGACAGTTGTAAATACATCAAGAAGAAATTAAAAAATGTGAATTTCAAGTAGACGGAGAAGAAGATGAGTGTTATACCTGAACGATTATGGATCCAATAAAGAGTTCGGAGAATTTGGCAGACGAGTACACCAACACTGTCAATTTCGGCGCGTCAATGACCCTGATTTTTGTTGGACCTTCTAGATCCGATACAAGCAATCTCTCAAGGAAAGGCGCATTCTCAATGACCATAATGTGGAACAGCTGGAGTGATCTCTTTCCAATTGATGTCTTGTTGCAGGGCCAGCAAGACACATAAATCCATCGGAGATTCATCGAGGCGATATGGAGGCTAATGAACCCGTGGATCTGCTCAAGACGAAGGTACTCGAGCATAGTACAGCTGCGGATCAGGTGCTCCATAGCCTTCTTCAAGATGACAACATCGAAGAGGTCGAGCTGCTTGAGTTGAGGGAGAAGAAGGGCGGGCGTGGCATTAATCTGGGGAAGATAGCAGGAGCTGAAGCTGGCGCGGCGCGGCGTTGGCATGAGGCGGAG
Organism: Triticum aestivum; assembly: GCF_018294505.1. Classification (NCBI taxonomy): domain Eukaryota; kingdom Viridiplantae; phylum Streptophyta; class Magnoliopsida; order Poales; family Poaceae; genus Triticum; species Triticum aestivum. The sequence continues at coordinate 472,314,128 of NC_057809.1, forward strand.
CACGGATGGCGGCAGAGAGCGACATCGTCCAGCTTCAAAGCTGAGCTCCTCGAGCTGATCTAGGGCGGGGGATAAGAACCACTCATCGAACTTGGGTTGGACCTTGCAGTTGGTACTGAACATGCGGATGTCAAGGCGTCTGGCTGGCCCAGGGTGCGATGAAAGGATCTTGGAGACTGCGGCCATGTGTTTGTAATCCCCGTCGCAGAGGCAGCTGTCGACGGTGAGGTTGAGGGGGACGCAGCGCCAGAGGGGGCGCCACCGCCGGGAGAACAGGGCGGTCCGCATGGCAGATTTTGTGGGGAGGAGGACGATGATGACGAGCAACATGTCGTTGGGGAGGCTGCTGATGAAGTCCAGGCTCGCCGGATGCGGTTTTGGCTCGAGCCGCCTCCGCTTGTTGGCTGCCTCGCCGTACATCTCAACCGGCGGCGAAGACGGTGTACACGTGTGCTGGTGTGTATTGTGTGCTCGGTGTGTGCGAGTGCGTCCTTCTGTGCATGCCGCCGCGTAGTGGTGAATTGTGCGCGAGTGCGTCCTTCATGCGCAAGAAGTTTGTCCTCAATGCGCCCTCAATTTACTAGCGTGCGGGGTGCTACCCCGAGTGGTTTCAACTTTGTTTACTTCACCGCGTGTCAGATGGGCCTCTAGTTTACTTATTTTCACCCACTGCCACATGGGCCAGCACACGAAGATACAGAACATGAGCTGACAAGGCAGCATGTGGATTGGTTGACCGGTCAACTAAATAATATACGGAGCTATACGCTGACACAGTGAGCGTATAATCCGTCGGTATAGAGAGTTCGAGTGAGAGGGGAGGCCCGTGAGAGATAGCAGAGAGAGAGAGAGAGAAAGAGCTACTCCCTCCATTCGATAATGTAGTTCCAACATTTTTTTAAGTCAAACTTTTGAAACTTTGACCAAGTTTATAAAGAAATTACTGATATCTACAATACCAAAGGTAAATGATAGTATGAAGTAAGTACATGTTGTGATGAATCTAATGATCGTTCCAGATGTAAATGTTTTTCTCCACATATACCTGGTCAAACTTTTCTGAGGTTTGACTTTTCGAAACATCCATATGCTTATGGACGTGACAGAGTCCCTAACTAGAGAGAGAGTGTGTGTGTGTGAAAAAAGTGTGTGTGCATGTGTGAAAGAGACATGGACAACACACGATAAATGTAGAGAAAAAGTGTGTGTGTCTTATGCAAACATATCACACATGCATCTTCGACAATAGAGGCAAGGTGAGGAGATAGTGTGTGGTTGTTTGGAACCGAGAGAGCAAGACCCCTAGCACGTGGCCAAGAGGGGTCTGACAAACAAGGGAGAGAGGTCGAGAGAGACGTACGAAGAAAATGCAGACATGGGGAGGAGAGAGTGTATGTTTGTCATAGAGAGATCCCCTGGAGATCGTGATGGGACTACATGGGTGGGAGATCGAGTGATAAGGTGTGTGCGTGATAGAATATGCCCCGAGAGATATCGAGATAAACGTATGGATGGAAGGAGACAATACGTGTGTTCCTGATGGCTAGTAAGAGATAATCATACTTAGGAGGGGGGAGTGCTTGCGCCTATGATGGAGTGAGGGATTATAGTACTTAGGGGGGTGCGTGTCACATGGAGAGAGAACAAGGGCGGAGAGTGTTGGATGGGTCTATATGTATAGCGCGAGCCAGACATGTGTATGTGTGAACCAGGGAGATATAAGGCCAGTTTGGCTTGCGTCCTGAGCATCTTTTGCCTGGCCTGGGGTTGTGGCTGGATTTCATGCATGCTCGTTTGGTTGCTACCTTGTGAAAAGAAAAGCCCGCCTGGCCTGGGTTCCCTTGCACTTTAATTAGCCTGGCTGAACTCCAGACACTGCAAGTAGCCTGGCCCAGGTGACCGATTTTGAACGTCTGGCCATGCCGGGTCGTGTGGCCACGAGGCTAACAGCAACGTGTATGGATATTAGCATTAAATAATTGATGCATGGATTGATTGATGGGACGTTGATGCTTTGCCTGGCCCAGGCATGAACCAAACGCTTCAGCACCACACAAGCCTGGCCAGGCAGAAATATTTTACATCTCACGTCCACACCAGGCAGTACCGGCCATCAAGGCATGAGGGTCAGGTCACGCACCAAACTGACTAATAAAGTTTGAGAGAGATTGAGGAGCCCCAATAAGGCTGAGTGGTGCGTCAAATAGCTGAGAGGGGAAAGAGATATTCCATCCGCTCGATAATGCAGTGCATGTAAATTTTTTAGAAGTGAAACTTTGGAAACTTTGATCAGGTTTACGCAAATGTTATTTATATCTACAATACCAAAGATACATCATACAAGACTACATCTCATGGTGAATCTAATGGTATATGTTTGTCGTACTAGATGTAATTCTTTTTCTCCATGTGCATGGTCAAACTTTGTGATGTTTGACTTTTCAATAAATCTATATGCTATGGACCGAGGAGAGTGCCTCAGTCGAGACAGATCAAGTGCGTGTGAAGGAGAATGAGTAAGTGTGCAAAAAGAGTATGTGCATGAAAGAGAAAGTGACAACAAACGATAAATTAGAGAGAGTGTGTTTTTTTGTTTCTTATGCGAACATATCACGCATGCATCTCCGAGATGGAAAAGCGAGGCGAGGAGATACACGAAGATAGCTAGTGTGTGATTGTTTGCAATGGAGAGAGACACCCCTATAGCACATGTCCAATAGAGGTCTGGCCAATAAGGAACAAAGGTCGAGAGGGACACATGGATGGCATGGACGCATGGGGAAGGAGAGAGGGTGTGTTTGTGATAGAGAGATCCCGTTGAGATCGTGAGGGGACTATATGGGTGGGAGATCGAGGGAGTGCGTGCGCGATAGAAAGATGCCCCGAGAGAAATCGAGATAGACCATGCACATGTTTGTGATGGAGACTAAGATTAGCTAGTCATATACATATAGGGGGGACTACGTGTGCCTACAATTGAGTGAGAGACCATCATACTTGGCTAGCTGGGCATGAGATTGTGTGTGTGCGCATGTGAGATGGAGAGAGAACGAGGGGGAGAGATAGAGTTTTAGATGGGCCTATCGAGTGCGAGTGAGATATGCATGTGTATGTGTGACCCAGGTGGATGGAGAGTTTGAGGGGGGAAGAGCTCCGAGACGACATAGCGGTGCGTGAGAGAGTTACGGGCAAAGAGCCAAGGAATTTGTGTGCGTACGATGAGTGCACCCAAGATATCTAGCTTGGACTAGCTAGAGTATCATACATAGTGTGAGAGAGAGACCTATAGATGGTGTATATATGCATGCGAACTAGAAAGACCCCCCCCCCACACACACACACAAAGAGAGAGAGAGAGATAGCGAGAAGGGAGAGGGACCAACAAGGTTTTTGTGTCGGATGTGTGCGACAGAATTGAAGATTGTCGGCGAGAGAGAGAGAGAGAGAGAGAGAACAGGAGTTCGGGAGAGGGGGAGGTCGCGTTTTATGCATCAAAGACTGATATAAACCATGTTTCGATATAAACTTGCATTCAAATATTTAAATTGGAGAACATGTTGTCTGCAATCCACACATGAACGGATATATGCGTATATCAAACAAGTTCATTAATTTGACTTTCAACATGTTCATGGAGTACTATAATACTGTACAACATGTTACTCGGTTGAGGTGTTCAATTTTGGATTTAGTTCACTATTTTGGCCTGCTGAACGAGGTATTTCATTGAATCGAGATATTTCATTTTGGGTTTGATTCTTATTTTTGAGTGGGTCAACTATTTGTCATATAGTAAATCGCTAGCAACGAGCATATAAAAACACATTACTCCCGAGCATCATCTCTCCATCTAAGAAAGAAGTGGCAAGCTAATATTTCAAAATTTGATCCGAATCGACTTGGTAAGGTAGACGTGGATGCTCGTTCTCCCAAAATTTGAACGAACCGTTAAACATCCTCTCTGCTTGGTGGAATTTGCCCGAGCAAATAAATGGGAGACGCGAAATTACCCTCCTATGTGGGACACGCATCAATTGGCCCATTGTACATCGAGGGTAGGTTCGTAACTTCATCCAAGCGCAACTTCTCCTTGGCCGAAATGACATGTGCCGAATAATTCATAAACCATGGTCAGCAAAACATGCTCTCCTCGCCTGAAATAGCTCGCGCCCACTATTTCAAAACACGCTCTCCTCGCCCGAAATCGCTCGCGCCCACTATAGTTCAAAACACGCCGTCCTTGCCCGAAATCGCTCCCGCCCACTATTTGGGGAGAAGCAAAGTTACTCTACTATCCCCGACCCTCAGTACACGGACCCAAGCCGAGAAGCCTATAGGCAAGGGTAGAACTGTAACTCCCCTCACATTTCAGACAAATGCGTCTGTAAGACATGGTTCCACTCCCCTCCCAATCCCCCCCCCCATTCATACCTCGTGGGCACCAAATCACCTTCTCCTCGGGAAGCTCCCTTCTCCCGAGCCGCGAAACCTCAGCCCCACCTCCATGGAGCCCCCCACCGCACCAATTTCACAGCCACCCCCTCCCTAATGCCGGAGGCGCTGTCCATTTGCCGTCGTGCACTGGGCCGTGTGCCTCTTACTCCGTGCTGTTGGTGCTGCCTCGACGACGGCCGCATGAACCATACCAGAGCCGATTCACCCCCGCCGTTGTTCATGGTGCCGGAGCGGCTCCAACTTCGGATCCGTCCAGAGTCCTGGCGCTGCTTCCGCGTAGCCGTCGACCGTCGCGACATCGCTCTTTCCCTGCCGCCGGTCGCCACCGCAACCGCGCTGGCCTCATCGACTCGGCAGCTGGACCTTCCTACTTCACCATGCCGCCAGATAGGTCGCACCCTCATCTCAAATCACTTTATTTATGAGTCAGTTGTCTGAATTTTTATTCTGGGCCAATCGATTCCCAATGGGAAGCAGCACCCCTCGAGGCGGCGGAGCTCCTAGGCTGCCGGTTGGCTGGTGTCTAACGTAAGGGTGCGGGGCCGCAAGTTCACCGTGGAAGCAGCGCTTAGATGGCTATCTTTTAGAGTTGCGTGGGTTGAAGGTACTGCCGCCGCTGGATCTGGATGACGGGAAGTCTTTGTGGATTGGCCCGGGGGCGGCGCAACCACGGCAGTGCGGTGGGGCGGGGAGCAGGGTTTTGGCCGGGGCCACGGACGGCGGAGGCAGGCTGCTCTGCCGTTGGTCGCTGGCTCTTTGGGGAAGATTCTGAACAGTGTCAGCCGGGAGGCACAAGACGGCCAGCCATCTGGCGTAGATCAGACAGTACAAAAATAAAATAAAATCGTGTGACCCCAATTTAGTCTTTAGTCAACAGACATGTGACCACTCTCGTACCTTGCTGTTGATCTCTTAGTGTATTTCTTCAGATCAAAGAGATATGTCATCCTTAACATTATGCGTTATCTGGATCTTCAGACACACCATCTTCCGACTCACCGCAGCTTCTCCAACAAGGGAAGCATACACCAGAAGGGAGCTATAGTCCCCACTCAACAGTTCCTTGCATCGAATGCGCATGCCCGACATGGACAGCCACAACAACTGCAGGGCCATCGACAAGTCAGCACATGATGCTCACTCCTATGGATGGCAGCCAGATAGGTTGTACCCTCATCTTACTTGTGTGCAACATATACTAATCATGGAAAATAGATCATCACATTTCACTATATATTCATGCTGATCTCTTACGGGTCTTGTTCAGGAGTTAATGTTGCTCCATAGTTCAGCTAAGATACTTGTTCTTTAGGTAACGTTATTCCATAATTATCATCCATCAGACAATGCTATCCCACAGGCTGGTGATTATAGTATTATACCACTTCTAGTATTACCTATGTTGTTCTTTAATACTTTTGTGTGCCATCTAGTTAATCTTGAGTACAAACGATACATATTCTGTAGCTTTCATCTGTGTTCTCCCTTTAGTTTATGAGACCTGTTGCTGCTAGTTAACCCCAGTCCTACTATTTATGACGTATCCTAAAGGCACTCATTACATAAATCTAACTACTAGTTGTCTTCCATGCATGTCAGATATAATTGCACACACTGATATATCCACAAGGACCTCACAGAGCAATGTAAAGGCCAATAAACTTGATGTCAATGATACCCAATATGATTGAACATGTAAAGGCAGTTCTTCAGAAGACTTGCAGAAAGATGATGAATCCTCTTCACCCCACAAGGTCCTTGCTCTAACTTGGCATGTGATATGGGTACAAGATGCATATAATGTCTTGGAGTGTATCTACTCTGTCGCAATGCCATGTGCTTAGCATGCTGATCATGCATGTAAATATGTCATGCCTTCCTGTTTTTTAGTACCTATTCCATTCATGATAACATGTTTACAAATTCAAGTATTGTCATTCTACTCTATCGCAATGCCATCTGCTTAATTTGGACATCATGCTTCTGAATATCTTATGCATTGTTATTCATCAGTATGTACTTCATATGTCTACCATACCATGTTTTTTTACATTGAAGTGTTGTTCTAGTGCTCTGTTGCAATGCCATCTTATTTTCCCAATCATACACGTGTATGTTGCCTTAGTTATTTCTGTACGTATTCCGCTAGCATTCAATTTTACATTCAACTAGTGTTTTTTTGATGTGTTGTCCTGTCGTATCCCTAGCTCTTACACCATACTCCCTCCGTCCGGATTACATGTTGCCGAAATGGATAAAAAAGGATGTATCTGCAACTGAAATATGCCTAGACCCATCCATTTTTCCAGATGGAGGGAATACATGTCAATATGGCATGCCTTTCTATTCTTCAATACATATTCCATCTCTCTGTTGTCGCATGTTTTATAATTAAAGCACCATTCTTCTATACAAGGCATGCAAGGGGAAGACGACTACGTTAGAATCTGAAGGGTTACAAACAAGGCCTTTGCAAAAGATCCAAACGCCAGGAGATAATAAACCAACTCCAGTTTTTATAGATACTGCTCCAGCACAGAGAAACCCAACTCCTACTGATAATAAGCAGATTCCAGTGGCCAAAGAACTAGTCCGCTCCAGTCCAGCAAAAGTATGTCAGCTCAATTCTAAGAAGCGTGTGTGTATCCTTCCATCATGAAATTTTATAGCATGCTGATCATATTTTCTACATGTTTCTTACCCATCTCTCTTTTAGAAAATAAGCTTAACAGATAGAAGAATTTCTGCAATGGTATCGTTTTTGAGGAAAGATTCTTGCAGGAATTCTCTATGCTCCAATGTAGATGTAAGTACCTGTTGTATATCACTATATTTTTACATCAGCATGTATTTTGTTAATCGGCGTGAATCCAACCTTTATCTGATCTAAATTTAGTTGTAGCAAAATGTATGATTAAAGGCCACAATGTTGATTTTTGCAAGGAAAACTGCCTGGTAGTTTTGCATCCTGAGCTGCATGAGTGTACTATCTCATAACAGTGGGTTTGAATACTTTGGTTCTGCAGTGGGTTTTTTAGTGTTTTTTTACCATGTTGTCCTGTCGTATCCCTAGCTCTTTCATCATACTCCCTCCGTCCGGATTAAATGTCGCAGAAATGGATAAAACTGGATGTATCTAGAACTGAAATACGCCTAGACCCATCCATTTATTTCCGGATGGAGGGAATACATGTCAATATGTCATGCCTTTCTATTCTTCAGCACCTATTCCATCTTTGTTGTAGCATGTTTTATAACTGCATCACCATTCTTCTATATAAGGCATGCAAGGGGAAGACGGCTATGTTAGAATCTGAAGGGTTACAAACCAGGTCTTTGCAAAAGATCCAAGCGCCAGGAGATAATAAACCAACTCCATTTTTCATAGATACTGCTCCAGCACAGAGAAACCCAACTCCCACTGATAATAAGCAGATTCCAGTGGCCAAAGAACTAGTCCGCTCCAGTCCAGCAAAAGAATGTCAACTCCATTCTAAGAAGTGTTTGCGTATCCTCGCATCATGAAATTTTATAGCATTCTGATCATATTTTCTACATGTTTCTTACCCATCTCTCTTTTAGAAAATAAGGTTAAATGATACAAGACTTCCTCCATTGGGATCGTATTCGAGGAAAATATCTTGCGGGAATTCTCTGTGCTCCAATGCTGATGTAAGTACGTATTGTATATCACTATATTTTTACATCAGCGTGTATTTTGTTAATCGACGTGAATCTAACCTTTATCTGATCTAAAATTAGTTGTAGCAAAATGTTAAAGGTGCCAATGTTGATTTTTTTAAGGAAAACTGCCTGGTAGTTTTGCATACTGAGCTGCATGAATGTACTACCTCATATCACGCACATTACTGAATTGTAGTGCTTCTCTGGTTGCCCATTCATTCATTGTGTCAATGTTGCTTTCGTATTACCTTACCTGGCTGATGATAGCGGTGCCATATTGTGTTAATTTGGTGTAGGCTAGTTGCCCAAACGTTCGTTGTGTCAATGTTGCTTTCCTATTATCTGACTTGGCCAATGATAGCAATGCTAGTGTGTTAATTTTGTGCAGGATGCTGAAGATAAGAAGACAAACTCTGAAAACAGCAAGGCAACCCCATTGTTTCTTTCCAGTAAATCTAGGCCATGTAATATGGCAATAACTCATGATTAATCTGTTTGGTTCCCGTCCTAATTTATGTTATGATGCAGTGGTCGAGACACTCTTCACTATCAATAATACAAGCCTGCCAAAATCGCCATCTGAATCTGTTCAATATCCTCTGTCTCGAATGCAACGGAATAAATGTATGTTTGTGATCCAATTAATGGCTGAAGCAATTATGGAAATGGTGGATGAATCAGAGGTGCAGAGTCGTGCGACACAACAACTGATCAATGTTTTCAGAGACAGTGTAGCAAAGCAGCAAGAACTTGCCCACATGCTTATGGGCGTCATCAGTGCTGAGGTTGCAGATTGTGACATTGTAGATGGTTAGGTTCTGCTCATTTATTTTCACTGGCATCAATCTTTGATTGCCCAGTGGATGTAATTTCCTATAATATATGCTGGATGTGCAACGTTATTCCATGTATGTCGTACCTTTGCTTGATCGGTTTTGGTCCTGTGCATAATTGCTCGTCGTAATGGGCTCAAATTATCTAATTTGGCCTAAAGACATGAACAACTTTAGTGGGCCCATTAAGTTAATGGGCCGTTACTAGGCCGAAAGTTAATGGTCGGCCCTCTTACCTCTCGGGTCGTTAACAGGCCGTTACTAAGTTTAAGCTACATATGGCCCAACTATACAGTGGGCCTTTAGCATGCCGAAAGAGACAGCGGGCTTGTACTGGACCATGAAGAGCATGGGCCGCTAAGAGGCCGAAAGTCAGGTCGTATTGTAAACGGCCCAACTGTGTTGTGGGCCTTTAGGAGGCCGAAAGAGAAACCGGACTGGTATTGGACCATGAAGGGCATGGGCCGTTAAAACGCCAAAACTAAGGCCCAACTACAAATGGCCCAACTCATTTATGGTCCGTTAACAGGACGAAAGGCACACAGGGCCGGGAATTGGCCCAACACTTAAATGGGTCACTAAAAGGCCAAAACTCAGGTCCGACTACAAATGGCCCAACTAATTTATGGGCCGTCAACAGGCTGAAAGTGACACCGGGCCAGAAATTGGCCCAACACTTAAATGGGCTGCTAAAAGGCCGAAACTCAGGCCCAACTACAAATGGCCCATCAGATTTATGGGCCGTCAACAGGATGAAAGACACACCGGGCCGGAAATTAGCCCAACATTTAAATGGGTCGCTAAAAGGCTGAAAGATGTACATCCTGAAAATTGGCCATCCATTAAATGGGCCGTTAACAGGCCGAAATCTCATCGGGCCGATATTGAGCCCAAATATATAGCGGGCTGTTAACGGGCTCGAACTGACAATGGGCTACAATGGTGTCAAATCTTTAACGGACCATTGACGGGCCGAATTGGCACATCTCGTATGGGTCGTGGGCTTAAATGGACCTAACACAAGTAGGCCTTATATGGGACGGCCTGCTAATTTTTACTGGGCCGGCCTTTTTCACCGGAATGGGCCATTGTTGGGCCGTGCCACATGTCGACCTATCGTAGGCGCCTCCTGTCCAATGAGTGGATGACATCTGTCCCAACGGTGAGGCAACACGTGTTTCCTTCGGCCAATCAGAATTTTGCACGTGGAAATTTCCCATTGGTCAGGGCTGTTAACGGGTTATCGGATCCAAAATCCGACCCGACTGCTTAATGGCGTTCCGTTACGGTGGATGCCACGTGTCAGTCACCCTTGACAAAAGCACTTCTGTGACGCGCGATTTATCATCATGGAAGTGGACACTTCCGTGATGATAATTTTGGTAATGTCATGGAACACTTCTACGACAGCACAGGTATGACTATCTTGATTCTGTCATAAAATCGTCATGGATGTACATGCATGACAAAAAACGCGACCTACTGTGACAAACACATATCATCACGGAAGTGTATTTTTTTGTAGTGCCAGTTCCCTATTCTGCCACCCCAGTCGACCAACGAGCGACAAGGAAACCCACCTCTCTGCTCTCTGCCTCCATTGTCTGTAGCAGTGCGCTCCGTCGAGCTCTCCACTGCCATGGCCAACTTCTCGGTCCGTCCGTTTGGGTTTGTGCGAATGGGTGCCCAGATTGAGCGTGGTCCCGATCATCGTCTGGTGGATGACCCGCCACTAAGTCATAAAAGGTACGCCCTAGTCACTGCTACCCCTCCAGTGCTAGATCATTAGAAGCAGATGGTGTTGAATGAGATAGTCCGTATCATGTCTGAAGATTTCCATCTTGAGGTGCCAGATGCTTTTGTGTATCCTATAGGGGTTGGCATGGTAGCGTTTGCAGATGTAGCACTGAGGGGTCAGTTTATCCAGGAAAGCACGCATCAGTTAGATCCCGTGGATGAGGATATGACCTTTTCTTTTATACCGCATGATGAAGGTCAAAATATGCATCAGTGCCATTTTCAATATGTTGCATGGGTTCTGCTCTTAGCTTTCCCTATGAATTATCAAACGGACCACTACATAAATAAAGTTGTCTCATGCTTTGGCAAGTTGGATCTTTGGCATAGGCCAGGTCAGAATAAGGAGAGGGTTTTAGTCCGTGTTCTCATTAGCGACATTGCTCAGGTGCCGCACAGTCTAGTTATCAAGCGTATCGGCACCCTGCCAGGTATGGGGAGATCATGGTCGGTCCATGTTTACATTCTGAACGGCCGCAACACCCTCCCTGACTTGGTTGGCAACGAAGATGCGGCTCCACCCATGAATGCCCCTCCGCACCCATATGAGTTGCCCTATCTGACGGCTACGCAGCAGTGGTTGCTTGATCACCAGCAGCTGATGCAATAGCAGATTGATGCAGCTTGGGAGCAGCAAGCACCACCGCAACAACAGATGCAGAATGATGGGTGGGGTGTTTGGCCTGTTGCACCCCCTCCTTACAGAGGGTTTAGTTTCTGTACTCTGTTTCAGTATACTGGCCCATCACTCATGGATGGAGTTGAACAGGAAAGCAATATCTCTGATGGCCCGCAGGATGAGTAGTCTATTTATTCTGATATTGAAGAGGCTGCAGAGGCTTTGATCCATGGTAGACAGGTTGCTAGACTTCAGTGTGTCCGTGCTGCGGGTGACTCTCACTCGGTTGAAGTTGGGACAGAGGAAGGACTGTCTTTTCTACAATTTCTCTGGATGATCTCCTTTGGGAGGTTTACATGCTGCACTGAAGGGACCCAGGCCTCTGCTCCAACAATGAACCTGGGATTGCTTCCAATCAACCCTCTCGCCCTCTGTCGGACGATTTCCCACGCTATGTTCAGATGGAGGTGTGACGTGGATGTCAGCTATGGCCCTTTCAGGCCTTTCTCTGTTGGCCTTGATATGCCAGTCTTTATTCCGTTAGGGATTTGGGAGATGCATGTGATACAGATTCCTACGCCTGCAAGGGGGTATAGCTCCTACACTGTACTTTATGAATCTCTAGCAGTCTTGTTGTCTGAACCGACTGCTATCACACCTGGTAATCAGTATATTCAGCAGATGATCACGGCAGAAAAAGCGCCTGTTGATACGGCTTGCCTGAGGCGCAACACTAGGTCCACGAGGTATGACAGATTCAGGGTTCCACTGGTCATTGATGCAAAGAAGGGATAGTCCAAGGACAAGCCGAGGGGTGCACCCTCCATCACCTGCTCTTCCAAGGCGACGGACCCGTGCACCACTCTGTTGCTTGACACCCAGCCCGAGTCTACTGGCCAGGTGCCTCCCCCGATTCCTATTCAACAGCTGCAGTTTCTTGGTACTGCTATGTGTGGGATTCCACCTGAGGATCTTAGTCCTCAGAAGCTCCTCGCGGGCGAGCAGGGGAGAGACCCCGGTCTGCACTAGGTGCGATGACTCAGAATAAGTAGTGGAACGTCCTCTGCTGGAATGTGCGGGGGATCAACTGTGATAAGAAGCAGCTGGCAATCCGTGATGCAATCGAGATTAGTGGCTGTTCCGTCGTTTGCTTTCAAGAAACTAAGCGCGCTTCTTTTGATGTCTCTTTTATTAAGTCGTTCTGTCCTAAAAAAATTGATATGTTCGAATTTGTACCCTCTGTTGGGAACTCTGGTGGTCTTATTACAGTATGGATGAGCTCAGTCTTCTCTGGTACCGCTATTTTTTCTGAACCGTTTGCACTTGGTGTTAGACTCAACTCAATCTAGTCAAATGATTCGTGGACGTTAGTTAATATCTATGGTCCATGTGTTGAACCAAATAGGTCAATTTTCGCCTCCTGGTTGTTTGATCTTGACATCCCCGACAGAGAAGATTAGCTTATTATCGGTGATTTTAATTTTATTAGAGCGCCTAATAATCGTAACAGAGGAGGAGGTGATGCTAACGATATGCTTTTCTTTAATGAATTCATCCGAAGGCAGTCTCTGGTCGAATTACCAATCAAAGGGCGCTCGTTTACTTGGAGTAACATGCAAACTGACCCGTTGCTCGAGCAGCTCGACTGGCATTTTACTTCGGTTAATTGGGCAGCCAAATATCCGAACACTGTCGTTATGCCACTGGGTAAGCCCACATCCGATCACGTCCCCTGATACATGAGCATCCAGTCCCACATACCCAAGTCCAACTTATTCCGTTTTGAAGACTTCTGGATTAAGCAACCAGGGTTTTTTGAGGTGGTGGAACGATCCTGGGCCAAAAGATGCTATGCACCTAACGCGGCTGCAGCTATGTGCAAGAAGTCAAAAACTTTGCGTTATGATCTGAAGCAGTGGAGCAGGAAAATATCCAAACTCTCCATGCTGGTTGATAACTGCAACCAAACGCTTTTGGAACTTGATGGTCTTGAGGAACGGAGAAGGTTGTCAATCCCCAAGGCTAATTTCAGACTGATCCTTAAACAACATCTTCTCCATTTGTTGGACTGCAAGAAAGCATACTGGATGAAATGATGCACTGTGAGATACTTCAAGTTTGGAGACGGAAACACGAAATTCTTTCACAGGGTGGCCACAGAGCGATACCGAAGGAACATCATTGCTTCGCTTAGGTTGCATGATGACTCGGCCATACATGATCATGTGGGTAAAGAGGCGGTGCTCTTTCAGACATACAAAGAAAGACTTGGCTGCTCCAATCAAACTAACATTAAATTTGATTTGAGATGGACCATTAAAAAAGTGGATGGGCTTTAGTCACTGTCTGCTCCTTTCACCCGCCAAGAAATCGATCAGGTCATCAAAGAGATGCCCGTTGATCGTGCTCCAGGCCCAGATGGTTTCAGTGGCAGCTTCATTAAGTCGTGCTGGCATATCATTAAGGAAGACTTTTATCGTCTTTGTTTTGAGTTTTTTGCAGGTGATCTGGATCTTGAAAGTTTGAACACAGGGTTTATCACCCTCATCCCAAAAATCCAATCACCTGAGACTGCAAATGACTATCGCCCGATAACTCTCCTGAATTGTTGTCTCAAGATACTGACTGAACTCCTCGCGAAGTGCCTGCAAAAAGTGATTCTTAAGATCATACACAGAAATCAATACGGTTTCTTGAAAGGTCGGTCAATCCAAGACTGTGTTGCATGGGCCTTTGAATTGATTCATCAATGCCAGGCGTCGGGGAGAGAAATTGCGATCCTGAAGCTGGATTTTGCCAAAGCGTTCGACACGATCAAATATGCCCCAATGATAGAGACCATGCGGTGTATGGGTTTTGATGATCGATGGCTAGGATGGATCAACTACCTATTCTCGACTGCCAAGTCCTCTGTCCTCCTCAATGGGACCCCTGGTAGACAGTTCTTTTGCTTGCGTGATGTGCGACAAGGAGACCCACTGTCTCCCTCATCTTTGTGCTCGTAGCCGACCTGCTGCAAGCTGCCATAAATGAAGCTCATCGCGCAGGTACTCTCTAGCTGCCCATACATGCTACTAAGGGGACTATACCGTTATTCAATACGCAGACGACACCAAACTTGTGATGCCCGCCGACTGCTCCCAGGCCGAGACCATCAAATCAGTCCTCCATGACTATGCGTCGTCGGTGGCGCTACATATTAACTTCCAAATCTACTCTTATCACCGTCAACACTGAGGATGACACGACCTCGTGCCTGGCTCAGGTTTTTGGCTGCTCAATCGGCTCCATTCCGTTTACGTACCTAGGGTTGCCAATGGGCACAACCAGGCCGATGTGTAACACCCTAGCTAGTCATGCATTAGAGTGTTGCATCATGTTTACTCTTTCATCAGAAACTTGAAATGGGGATGACAGAACCCCCAGTCCCCTCTGAAACCAACTAGGGTTACTAAAATAATTTTTCAATGAACCTGAAATGCCCTTCTAAAATGCCCATCATTTTTGTCTTGGTTCAGAACCTCTGCCAAAAGTGGTGCACATTTTCCTAGGCCATCCTAGGGTTTTTGAATTAAATCATAAATATTTGAATTTGGGCATTTAAAATAATATAAAATATTTAAATGCTCAAATATCTCCAAACTAAAATGTTTCATGTTGGAAATAATCCAACTATGGGCCAGGAATAGTTTGGTGATTTTTGAAGTTGCCTAGGTATTTTATTTAATTCAACAAAGTTGCAGATATATTAAATAAAACAGAAAACAGAAGATAAGGGGGAAAACCTACCTGGCGCCACCGCCGGCCCACCAGCCAGCCCACCTGGCCGGCCCAGCCCGGCCACCGCTCCAGCGAGCTGCTTGGCTCGCCAGGCAGGCAGCCAAGGTGCTCGGCGGCGGCACCGCAGCTCGCCACGCAGCTGCTCGCCGCCTCGCCGCCTCCCTCGCCCGGCTAACGCCGTGGATCGGCCTCTCTCTCTCCCCCGAACCCCCCAGACACCCCCTCTCCTCTCCAGCTCCTCCCCCTCGCACGCCCCAGCCATGGCCGACGCCATCGCCGCCACCCCCTCGCCGTAGCCACGCCCTCCGACCACCCCACGCCGTCTCACCGTGTCCAGGAGCTCCGCCGCTGTCCACTTCATCGAGCAGCCGAGCCCCGAGCGCTCGCAACGCCCGAGACCACCGCACCGACCTCGCCCGAGCTCACCGTCGCCGGAGATCCCCTTCAACGCC